>NW_013666173.1:401550-404031 GCF_000517525.1 Limulus polyphemus | reverse complement strand
TTATATAAACGTCATATATATTATTATTTTATTATATAAATTAACGTCAATTTGCGGGGGTATAACGGAAAAGTACCTCAGCGATTCTAAAGATTGAAGGCTTGAAACGTTAAAATTCGGAGTTCGATACCGGAGCTAGTTACATTGTGCTGCTTTACGCTTTAAAACAAAACAACCAATGAAAATGATTTTGTCTTCTGAAAAACAGGTTTCGTTACTGTATATATAAGGATACATAGACATGTATATATACTGTGAGTTGATATTTGTTTCTTTAGTTTATTAAAGGGTATCTCCGTAGTACGAAAATATAAAAATCGTACTTACTGTTTCCTTATATTTTTGATTTTGTTTTAGAACCGGGTTGCATTATTTCCTTCCATGAACTGCAGGACATCAGCACATTTAGAGCCTTTCTACTAAGTGTGTATAACCGTCACGATAACCTCCGAGTCTTTTGGGATTTAAAACTCATTACTTGGCCAATGATACGATAAGAATGTATTCAAGTACTAAAGTTGCTGCTTATTGCGTAAGCAGGAGCTTATTTCCCGCTCTTCTACTCTGTTTTAGTTTTGATTTTAATCGAAGGCTGAAAGTAACTTAAGTAAGCTAGCGAAACATTAGTATCAAATAGGCCTAAAATGTGTGATAAAAATCACCTTAACGGCAGATGTTTTGCAGTGAATCCCCAATAGACAAATTAGGGGGAATGCACAAACACACAAAAGACATCGGCAGCTAACGTGATATTTATCACAAACTTCAGAGCTTAAACTTAGTTCAAGTTGATCACATTTGGTAAAACATTAGTGAAGCGTTTTCGCCGTAGTATGGTTGTAAGCAGATGTTTCGAGTGGCCTTATTTAACAAACACACTTTTAGAATGAATATAGGTAGAATGATATGAAGTCCACTCTTGGTTAGCACTTTTTTTTCCGATATTCCAAATGGATTTTACAATACTTATTATAGTGTTTTTCTTCTGAACGAGCGCTTTTCTGTTTTGCAGTTGGCTTGAAATCTATTACTTGTATACAGATAAATTCATTTTTTTCTTGGACAAAAACCAATGCCATTCATAATAGAAAAGGTTATTTCTAATTACATTATTGTTTCATTTTCAAAGCGTATCGCGCAAGATTCTATTATTGATTCCCAAAGTTTTACAGAAAGATAAAACAGTTGAGAGTGTGCAAACACACTGGTAGAAATTGCCCGTTTGTCGTGTAGTGGGAATAGTATGGCATTGTTTGTTTCTGTCGTTATTTTTTCAACAAGGATAATTGAAATGCGAGATACTTTCTCGATATTTTCGTATTTATAACAAATGAGGAGTTTTTATTTTGTAGAAGGAACCCTCCTGTTATGTTTGTTTGGAATTAAGCACAAAGCTACACAATGGGCTATCTGTGCTCTGCCCACCACGGGTATCGAGACTCGGATTTTAGCGTTGTAAGTCCGCAGACGTACCGCTGTACCACTTGTTATATACATAGTACTAAGTAATTGAAATTTCTTTCTTAGTTCAACAACATAAAAAAATATTCAAATGTGAGGTTGTTTACAAGTTAAAAAGTTTTATTTGAAATCAAATAAATAGTCTTGTAGCTGATAAATTAGCGTAAAGAATTGTTTTTTTTATTAATTTGTATTATTTGTATTATTGTGTTTTATTTAAAAAACCTACATGCTCGCTTGAGCACAAAATATCCATTAAAGCTTCGATTTGAATGTAGACAGCGTTAACTTGTATCATATTGAAGGAATATTTTTAAAGAATAATTAAAATTCTTTACGATAATGAAATAAAATTCCCCTCTGTCTTAGAACTGTTGCAGAAATTTTGATTCTCCAAAAAATATCACCTGAGTAAATCAGGATATTTACTTAAAACTGTGACCCACCCGGTGGCTCAGTAGTAAGTCTGAAGGCTTCTAACGCTAAAAATTGAGTTTCGATGAGTAGAGTACAGATAGCCCAACACGTGTAGCCTTGTACTTAATAACATGAAGAATGCCCTCCAGTGGCGCAGCGGTATGTCTGTGGAGTTATACTACTAGAAACCGGGTTTCGATACCCATGATAGGCAGAGCACAGATAGCCCTTTATGTAGGTTTATGCTTAATAATAAAGAACAAAATGAAAAACAAACAAACAAAAGACTTAACGATCTTTTGTGGGATAACATAGTTTTCAGAAACCGTTGACACAGTAATTTACTATAACAAGGCTGAACTATTCTTTCTCTGGTTTTATCGTATTTGCTTAGAACTTCAATCGGATCTTAAATTTGTATGCCTAGCAAGATGCTTTTTATGACGTGGTCGAAGAAGCGTTTCATATATTAATGATCGGATCTTAAATTTGTATGCCTAGCAAGATGCCTTTTATGACGTGGTCGAAGAAGCGTTTCATATATTAATGATCGGATCTTAAATTTGTATGCCTAGCAAGATGCCTTTTATGACGTGGTCGAAG
>NW_013666173.1:393775-400550 GCF_000517525.1 Limulus polyphemus | reverse complement strand
AAATTTGTATGCCTAGCAAGATGCCTTTTATGACGTGGTCGAAGAAGCGTTTCATATATTAATGATCGGATCTTAAATTTGTATGCCTAGCAAGATGCCTTTTATGACGTGGTCGAAGAAGCGTTTCATATATTAATGAAAATATAATAATACGATAATGACATATTATATTATGAAAAATCGACTATGAATTTCTCCGTGAGCGAGCTGTAGAAACGGCTGCTTGGAAACCGTCGTCCTCGTACACTAGATGACTTACGAAAAGCTGGTAGGGAGTAGCGGCTTGCTTTTCACACGCTAGAAACTTTTGCAACGGAAGCTACGCTGCAGGGCTATTGTCAAGATGCACAGCCGTCGGAGAGAGTAGGAATCAATATAGTCAATCAGTCTTTGTTCCGCAAAGCACTACAAATATAGTTAATCAATCTTTCTTCCGCAAAGTACTATAAGTATAGTCAATCAATCTTTCTCCCGCAAGATTCTATCTTTCTTTCTCACCCTATTCTGAGAAAATAAATCTTATTTACATGTATGTCGAATTTATGGACAGAAATACGTTTGGTTTTATAGTCACTTAGGGTTAAGACCGGTATGTCTTCATATGGAGCAACATGAATATCTGTTTCGTTCTTCAGCTGCTTGAGGTATATACGATGGTTGAACTGATATACCAAGAATTAAATCGTGTACACGTGACTTTAACAGAAGATAATCCTCCTTAAGTATGTTACGTACTGGTCCCTGGGACACGTGGGCGACTTTTGCTATTAACCTACTTGCTCGTGGATTCTCATCTCTTAGAAGACAACGCACTTTGCTTATAATGGCTAGGGTACTTCTTGTATTTTTTTATTTCCATTGCCATTAAGTACAAGGGATTTCCATCTTGAAAATTATAAATCTCTGATCGGATCACATCGTTATGATCTGAGTCTATGAAAGTTTGCGGCGGAAAGTACTCTTACATGCCCTTCCCAAAAGCGATCAATTTTCGCACTACCTAGAAAACACTAAATGATATCGAACTGTAGTTCTGATAATTCTGTTACACCAAGGCTTTCTATTGGCTGCGGTTATTACGTGTTTAATGATTTGCTTGAGAATTTAATGACGCAAAAAGGGTTAAAACAAATTGAAATTATATATTTTTTTGGTTTATTTGTTTATAGTTAAGCACAAAACTAGGCAATGGGCTATTAGCACTGTGCTAACGAAGGGTTTTGAAACCCAGTTTATAGTGTTATAAGCCTTCAGACTTGCCGTTGTGCCACATGAGCTGTTTTTTTTTTAATTTCTCTCCAACTTATAATATTTTAATCAATATGGCATTTACAGGAGTTCATAGCGCTGTGTGTATGTTTTTTTTGTTACGTGTTTCAAAGCGGCTAGACCGATTTTGATTAAACACTGTGCTCTCACACAGGAAGTTCCAAAATGTGTTATTGTCTCATTAGCAGTTTAACGTAATATGGTGGAACTCGGAGAACTGTTATTAAGTCAGTTCAAACCCGGACTGTCGCCGTATGACTTCAGGTATGTACAGTGGACCTGTCATATATTACTGGCAGATGCCTATACTAATTAAATGAAAACTGCTTAATAGTTTATTTTCTAATTCTTGTCAATAGCAGTGACTTCACTGACAACATATTGTGCACGGCTCATTCCCCCCCTTAACTTTAAGTCGACTCAAATGAAAGCGATTTTGATTTTTAATCATTTGTTGTTAAGAAGATGGTACTTTTATATGAATGATTATTTCAATAGCAGTGAGTTCACTGACAACATATCGTGCACGGCTCATTCCCTCTTAACTTTGGGTCGACTCAAATGAAAGCGATTTTGATTTTTAATCATTTGTTGTTAAGAAGATGGTACTTTTATATGAATAATTATTTCAATAGCAGTGAGTTCACTGACAACATATCGTGCACGACTCATTCCCCCCTTAACTTTGGGTCGACTCAAATGAAAGCGATTTTGATTTTTAATCATTTGTTGTTAAGAAGATGGTACTTTTATATGAATAATTATTTTATTTCACATCTGCCATTCCATTCTATCGTTATATATGTATATTTTTCGCACGGAGATTAAAAGTTAATAATGTGATCACGTAAACTCCATCAGTAGCCGTATAAAGGTACCAAAACAATAAGAATGAGCGTATTTTGTTGAATTTAAAGCTACACTAAAGGTAAGGATGTTTTATTCTGCGAAACATCTAGTGAGCTCAGCTATGCTTGCAAACTTCATTTAGTTTTTATTTGCTCATATTCGATACTGACAAATTAAGCAAATATTTTTTTTCCAACGCACACAGTATGAATAGGTGTTTTTAATTCACAGAGGGAGGTTTATTCAGACACTCTAAAAAACAAAAAAACATTTACAATAATTTTAAATCTTTCTCAATAACGGGATGTTTCTTCTTTTTTTGTCTCGTATGTTTTTGGGGTAAATTTTACTTACATCTGTAAAGGCATATCGCTATAAATCAATAATGTTCGTTACCGTTATATTATTGTTACTAACACAAAATGCACGTGAATAAATTGTAAAAATTAATATATTTTAATGCTTTAACTTACAGAGACACGAAACTTATGTCTCACTTTTTACACTTATAAGTTGTGAACAATCTGCTAACGTCTCTAATTTTGATCTACTGATCAGTCTGGAAAGGCTGCACCCTAGGAGATCGGCTGTCACTATTATAACACCCACACACACAGAGATTAAAGTTCGGGGAACATTCTATTGTATCGCACGGGTTCGAACTCTGTTCGCCAGTTCCGAAATCCGGAGGTTTACCACAAGGCTATTCCGGACCCTATACATTTAGAAATTAGTAACATTTTCGTAAGCGTAGTTTTAAATATCTTCACTTATTTAGGACTATTTATTTAAACATGAAGGCCTAGGTAGGTTATTATGGTGTGCAAGCGTGCTCTAATTGTTAATATGCTCTGACTGTGAATCAGGGGATTTATGATGTTTGTCAGGGAAGCACAGCCCCAGCCAGATTGGTGGTGGATGCTCTTGACTAGCTGTCTTCCTCTAGTCTACCAGCTTAAAATTAATCATGGCTATGCACAGATAGTCTTTGTGTAATATTATGTGAAAGTTCTAAAAACAAATAACAAAACAAACAGATCATTGCGATTTTTCCATTGTTTCAACGTCAGCAAAGTTTTAAAACATTCGTCAATATAATTGCACTATTTCAGATATTAAATATAACTTCCAACTTTTGTATAATATCACATATATCATATGTATATATAAATATATATATTTATTTGTACATATATTAATTTTTCAATTAACATTATTTAAAGCGAAGCATACACAGACGTGTTTTTGGTTTTGGTTAAAATTTAATATCTAGAAAACTGAATCATTTTGATTAATATTCTTATCAATATTTCAGTAAAAACAAGCTATATCTTTACCTAATTGATATTGCTTTACATTCTTTACAGATCTATAAATGGCAACTAATTTTGACGTTTTAGTCATATTGCTATCCCAGTTTCGTTAAACACGATGCTAGTTTAAACTATATGACATTGAGAACGTAATAAAATGCATCCTAAATAAAATATAAACACCTATCTTTTGTGTATAAGCTCAAATGGCTATTTTCCTGAGCTACATCCTTCAAACTTTGATATTATCGTTCTAATCAAATTCAAATGCTGACTGACCGATAAACCCCTAAAACTAAGTGCTGCAATGCCAACATACATGTACGTATTTTAAAGTCATAATTAGACATAATAAGTAATAAAACACATTTTCAAAATATCTTTTGTTATATGCTTATTCTGCATTTAAGATCTGCGAAATTTATTTGCGCATTTGTCGTTACACTTCTGTAGTTTCAGAAACTTACTACGCTCTTCAGTTGTATTATTTCAACTTAATCTTATGGCAAGCTATAATAATTCAGGATATACTAATTCGTAGTGAATACTGTTTATAAGTGTTTAAAATATCTTTTAGTCCTTATTGCGTCTTCAATAGGTTTTTGTAGAAGGATTGTTCTTGTTATCATTTGGTTTATTAAAGTGTTTTTAGTAGTATTCATGTGTTTTATATAAAGGAATACTATTTTTTTTGCGAAGGGCTCAGAGCATTAACTGGAGAATTTATTATTAATAATAATAAAAAAAACATTATCAAAGAAAGTTTAAAAGATAAGTGAATAAGTTGTAGAATCCACTTGCATTTTGTACGTGAGCTCTTTTTACATATAGCTTTACACCTTGTTTTTATTATTCCATTCATTAGAAACTTATAAGATAAAGCACCACGTTAAAATATAAGGTTATATTATAAACCCACAAGCTTTCCAGCTCTTTAAAGAGTCGTCAAGTAGAATTGAGTCTGTAAGTTTCTTTATACGTTAATACATTTACGTTTTAATGACATTAAAAGAATATGATGCCATATAGTTTATCAATCGACGATTGTAGAATATTGTTCAAAGTAGCCTGTATTACTCCCAAGCTGTTTAGACGAGTATTGATCTTGAATTTAAAGTAGTGGTCATCTGTAATGAGTACACATCTCCAACTTTGTTTAAACTACTCTTTGTGGACTTCACTAATTTTGAAGTGGTTGACTAGAGGAAAGACAACTAGTCCACATTACCCACCGTCAACTCTTGGGTTACTCTTTACCAACGAATAGTGGGATTAACCGTCACATTATAACACCCACACGGCTGAAAGCCATGCATGTTAAGCAATGGGTTTCGATCCTACGGTTTGCACACTGCGGGAAGAGTGCCCTAACTGCCAGGCCATGCCAAGCTAGCAAAAATAATAAAATGTGGTAAACGTAATATTACAGACCTTGGTATACTAAAACTATGAAATATTTCAATAATTAGAGTTTACATGTCTGACTTCCTATTAGTTTTATTGAGACATTGTGTTTTGTAATATTATTCTCTTGTGCGTCCAAGGCTTTCTATTTACTTAAGGTAAACGTAACTAGTTTGTACTACCGTTGTACACTAAATATACATATATATGTATATAAACTAATAAGTGTGCAACATCTGGTAGCGCACACTAAAGCAAAATTCCAATAGGAGGCGAAGGAAGTAAACTGAAGTAATTTCCTGTCACTACATTAAAGCTATAGTTTTTTCACTGACAGAAACGACCGAATTTACCTAAGACCCTGCACAATCTATTTCACTAACTACAACAATTTCAAAGGATAACTATCTTTTGAAACAACTTATAAGTACAGCTGCAAAGTATTAGCTAGGTTAGACTTTGGTAATTGTCTATACTCTTCTCCAGTGCAATGACTTCAACGTTATGTGTGTGATACAGTTGCCCTATTTCATTAATGTAGTTCTGTACAAATACAGGGTAAAATTGAGGCTATGACTGAATTAGCTCAATAACATTTATTGATCTAGAGGACAAACACTAACCTAACAATCGTTTGATAAACAGATCACTTACGATATTACTTTAACGTTGACAAAAACTAAAGCCTACTTTTGTAATTAACAGTGGTTCAGATTTATAAAGTGCTTCTGTTATATGATTTTAAAAAACAAACGTTCTGGAAAGAGATCTTAACAATCAACGTGTTACTAATACAATTTTTAGATTGTTTGTTTGTTTTTTGAATTTATCTCTCTAGCTCCAATAGCTTACAAAATTAAAATCGTGGATTCGATTCCTGTGATGGACAGAGTGTATTTTCTACTAAGAAAATAGTACCAATAAAAGCAACTTACAGCAAAAGAGTCCTGCACACCTTTTAATAATTGTGTTTGTTGTTGAACTCAAAACTCAATGGGATATCTGTGCTGTGCCCACAACTAGTTTCGAAACCAAGTTTTATCGTTATAAGCCTTCAGACTTACCGCTGAGCCACTAGTTTTAATATTTATTTGATACGTACAAACACAGGACAGAAAAGAGCAAAACAATGAGTTATAGTTTTATTCATATATATTTTTAAATTATAGTTTACTGAAGGGATTGATAATCGATAACTTTTCTCAGCATGTTACCAAGTCATGGTCGTGAAAAACTGCTTTAAAATTATTGAAAATGTTTACTACTATTTTTAACAGTTTATTCGCGAGAAAAACGATCTTTTACACATGTTTTGACCGACTTTTAAAAATTGATTTATTGAGATATATTATTTGAGACTACGACATTTATATCGATTGTAGATTGCTATAAGATACAAAGAAGGCATTAAGAAAACGTCATGTAAATATCTCTCTCCAAATATGGGGCCGCTAACTTTTTTTCAGAGCGATGTCCGTGACCAGTAAGCGCTAGCTAGAAAAATAAATGTACTACTTGAATGTAGGAAGCCATGTATTTTATTTTGAGTTCCAGACATTCATATTCATGTTAATGTAAGCAATAATAATAATAATTATTATTATTATGTATTGAGTTCCAAGATGTGCTGGGGTCTCATAATGTGAATTATACTTCTACAATACGAAATTTACCAATCTAGTTATGAATGCTACGAAGCAACGAGACATTAGATCGAATTCTCTGGTTTGTTGGGACCGATCCATCAGTGTTAGTGTATTTATTTTATTTTTAATATTTTAAACAATTTGTCAGCCTAATAATTCAGAAGAATAAATTAGTAGTATCAATACTGCAACTTCTTCAAATCCTATATAAACATGGATTCACTATGGTGAGTAAAACATAAATAAAAACACCATACTTATAATATACACTGAGTGGTCACAAGTAAATATACA
>NW_013666173.1:389354-392762 GCF_000517525.1 Limulus polyphemus | reverse complement strand
GCAAATATCGCGTTTTCCCCATTTTCCACCTTCTGCGCTGACTTGCACGCTTACCCATTTATTATTCGTTTTATCCATTTTTCTTTTTTCGTCCCTTGGCTGACGAGAGGGCGTAACCCTCTACAGGCCCACCAGTCCTCCCGGGATCAGAATGAAATAACGCTTATGTTGTTGTTGTTCTACCAATTTAGTCTTGTCAAAGGCTACTTACGAAAGGTGGAATAGTCTGAAGACGATACTTATAACTTGGTACTGTATTTTTTATCTCATAAGTATAAGATAATTTAAATTTATATGGGAGGCCTGGCAAGACCAGGTGATTAGGGCGCTCGACCCGAAATTTTCGTGTTGCGGGGTCGAATCCCCCTCTCGCCAAATATGCTTGCCCTTTCAGCTGTGGGGGTGTTATAATGTGACGGACAATCTCACTATTCATTGGTAGCCAAAGAGTTTGCTGTGGATGGTGATGACTAACTGCCTTCCCTGTACTCTTTCTCTGCTAAATTAGGGACGGCTAGAACAGATAGCTCTCGTGTAGCTTTGCGTGAAATTCATAGCAAACATTTATATAGATGATTTGATTTTAAATACTTGAACATTTGTTCAGCTGAAAGTGAGATTTATTATCCATACAGCAATGAAAAAACGCATTTATATCCTCTTTATAAAGACCGGTATATTTTCGCATCACTATGGTTTGTTTTGTTTTGAATTTCACGAAAAGCTACACGAGGGCTATCTGCTTTAGTCGTCCCTAAGTTAGCAGTGTAAGACTAGAGGGAAGGCAGCTAGTCATCACCACCCACCGCCAACTCTTGGGCTACTCTTTTACCAACGAATAGTGGGATTGATCGACACTTTATAAAGCCCCCACGGGTGAAAGGGCGAACATGTTTGGTCAGACGGGGATTCGAACCCGCAACCCGCAGATTAAGAATCGAGCGCCCTAGCCGCCAGTACCGCAGCCTTATGAGCCACACGTTTTGGACGCCTAGTCCATACAAGTGTAAACTCATCTATATCTTGAAATTCTAAAATGAGAATTATGTCAAATCAATCTTTCTACTTGATGTGATGTGAGTTGCAGGCACGCAACTGCACGTTAATGGCCCTAGGATTTCCACATTGCTTGTATATTGTGTGTGTGTATATATATATATTTGTACACGCCTTGTATCGTTTCTTTAAGTCCTCAATACACTTTCAATCAAGATACATGCATAAGAAGCCCAAGGACTAGAATCGTATTTTTTTTTCGTTTTTATGCAAGAAACTTGGCAAGGGGACAATTGATTTTCAACCTAAGAGTTTATTTACACTTAGAAACATGTATTATCATATCCTAATTCATAATTAGATTTTTTTTTAATATGCCTCGTGCAGTTAACCATATTTTCTAAATCGCACAAGCATGGGGTGCCATTCTCTTAAATCGTTTGTTAGTAAAATATTTGTGCTCCCCTCCCCCCCAGTGGCACAGCGGTATATCTGCGGACTTACAACGCTAGAATCCGAGTTTCGATACCCGTGGTGGGCAGAGCACAAATATCCCACTGTGTTTAATTTCAAAACAAACAATCACCAAACGTTCCTTATTCTGACTGTCGCTTACCAAAGATGATGTTAAGTGTCACAATGGACTCCTAGAAGTTTAACAATCGAATTAATGAGTATTTCCTTTCAGACAAAAAACAATTTTCAATCATTTATTTTTCTGTTACAAGGTATTATCTCTAGCAAAACATACTTTACTAAATTCCTCCTACTTTACACATATTTCTCTTTAAACTGTTGCATCTTACTTTAAAAGGTCTGATTCGGGCTAAACAGCGTTGCACTAAGCAAAATTTGTAACTTAAGAAATACGTTTGTTTGCAATTCAGCACAAAGCTACACAATGGGCTATCTGTGCTCTGCCCACCACGGGTATCAAAACCCGGATTCTAGCGTTGTAGGTCCGCAGACGCACCGCTGTGCCACTGGGGGGGGGGGGGGTAGAAATACGATTAGGAATGGTAGTTAACACTAAGAAAGAGAAGTTATGTGAACCACGTAAAAAGAGAATATGGCAACCCTTAGTGAGTATTATACATTAATACATACAAATGTCATAAAAAGTATTTCGTGCTAACAATGTATTAAAATTTATTATGGAAATTGAGAAAACAAGAGTTTGACCGATGTCAGCAAAAATAAAATAATATTTACAAAATCTGAACATTACAGTTAAATCCTCAGTATATGAATAGTTAATAATCTTTAAATACCTAGCTCCTTTCTTCCATAATATCGTATTTCACGTTTTCAGTTTACATATATATGTATATATATTTACTCGAAAGGCGTTGCTCATGGACTTCATCTGTCTATCGCGATTTTTGGACGTTTCGAGCTAATAGCTCAGATCTTTATGAGGAGAAGATTCGCGCTAGAAACTCGAAACCTCGCTCAAAACGTCCTAGACAAGCGCAGCCAGTCCATTTACAACGCCTTTCAGGTATACTCTTCCCATGTCTAAACATTATCTTGAGCAATAAATATGTTTCTACATTCACAGATAAAAATCAATAGCTTATCATTAAAACACGGGATTCGTTAGAGTAAAATGACAGATCTATCCGGCTACATAATATTTAGGTGTCATTAAACCAATATAGCTTGCTAACTGCAAAACTAGAGTTTAGTATACAGATTTAAGCAAACTCTACAAAAAAAAACAAACAGTTTTTTTTCAACTTATTATAACGTAAAGACAAAATTGTAACGATGTGATAAGTTTAACAGCAGCTATTAATGTAATATTTATCAACTGAAATTGCGGAGAATATATTCAAGATTGGTCATTACAGTTAATGACAAGAAAGAAATATTAAGTATTTATTATATGCTCCCTCCGCCTCTCTTAGGTGCTGCTAGGAAATATACATATTTGTAAGATTATATTATTACAAGTTACGATTTTTATAGTAAGGAAGGATAGATTTAAAAGAAGTACGACGTTTCGATCACTGGTACGATCATTCTCAATTACACAACGAAAATGTTAATATTTGCAAGATGTTTAACACGGTAATCTAATTTTATATTATTTTGTGATATTATCGTGTGAGATGATTACTAGAATGTATTTACTTAGTAATGTTTGAGTAATTGTTAATTGAAAAGGAAAAATATTATATGAAAAAAAAAGCGAATAATAGCCGTTCGAAGAAGAAAAATATTAAAATAATATTGAATAATTTGCTGCTATTTATTATGAAAAAATCAAGTTTTTCTTATGGCGTTGTAATATTATATATAGTTAGAATACACATTTGTACATAAAAATTTCTTCTCTTGCAAACACGTTTCTCTATGTATATAGAGAGGCCCGGCATGGCCAGGTGGTTAAGGCACCAAACATGCTCG
>NW_013666173.1:381264-389030 GCF_000517525.1 Limulus polyphemus | reverse complement strand
CCCTTTCAGCCGTGGGGGTGTTATAATGTAACGTCAATCCCACTATTCGTTAGTAAAAGAGTAGCCCAAGAGTGGGTTGTGGGTGGTGATGACTAGCTGCCTTCCCTCTAGTCTTACACTGCTAAATTAGGGACGGCTAGCGCAGATAGCCCTCTTGTTGCTTTCCGCGAAATTCAAGAACAAACAAATACATCATAAATATCTTCTTATTTTTACCTGTTGAACATATGTATAACAGCACCAATTTACATTATTTATTTTTAACAGAAAAATATACAATATTGTGCATAAAAGAGTAATACATCTGCTCTTGAAATAACTGACCAATAGTTGTGTTAAATGTTTGAATTTAAAATTAGCATTTTACATTATACGGACTGTTACTCATAGAGTCATGTATATAAGAAGATATGTTTATAAGTTACAAAGGCATGAATAAAGGTTGAAACTGTAAAACAGGATATCGTTATTTTAATGAAAGGAAATCTAACCTGTATTAACACATATATTATTGTGTTTTCCTATCTTATGCGGCATGTTACATTACTCCATGTAATGTACAGTATTCCAGATTACTATTGCTTTTCACGTGTCTTAACACAAAAACCTATAACTATACTTCACACGTGTTTACGTAACAATTACAAAGGTTCCTGACACATGAATATAGAGGCTTGTTTATTTTTGATAATAAACCGAACAGAGGAACAACAAAGTGAGCCATATTATAACGTCGTCAAAAAAGAAAAAAAAGGGAAAAAAACATTTCAACTTTCAAACACGTTACCACTTGTAATTCATATCTGTTAAAATCATAAAAAAATAATTAATTGTACTGCAAAATGCATAGGCAATATATATATATATCCCACATTATAGCCTGTGCCTTTTAATTTGTGCAGCTTCTTTATTTGACTTTTGTTAGGGCTTGTTTTTGTTCATTTGGATGTCATTTATCACAGGTTTGGATTTGCTGTTTTTAACGAAGTCCCTTCTTCTGATTTTGTATTGCTTGACTGTTTGAGTATTGATTTTCTACATATATATATATATATACTAACCGTCGCTAATGATGGAATAAGGGGAAATAATTAGTGAACATCCTCAACCGCTAACTCGTGGGCTATTTTTTTAGAAACGAACAGTAGGACTTACCGTCACAATATAACTCTTCCACGACTGACAGAATTAGAATGTTCGGTGATGGGATTCGAACCCACAACCTGCAGTCCGTGCTATACTTAGAATTAGGAGTCGAGAACAATATGTAGTTTAATCTTTAGTTAGTGAGTCGGACTTGAACGCTGTAGGAACTTAATATACTTTCCTCACTTGTTTATTTATCTTGTGAGGTAATATAATGAATCTATCAATGGTCAAAATCTGAGTTTTATAAAGCTTAGCTCAAAAATTCTGCCAATACCACCTTTATGAAGTAAATACACAAAACAAAAAAAGTTGCTACTCGCCATAAGCAGAACCGAGGGTTAGAACCACGTTAAGGTATAATTTTCTGTTATTTCGGCAATTCTAAATTGAGAGGGAAAATATGGATAGTTATGATCTAATCATGATTTTACTTTACTGACATTAATAATAATATTTTCTGAAGCAAGCGTAAAATGTAGTGGAAAAAAAAAAACTGACAAAAATGTGTTATTAACCAAGTATATTCTTAAAGCCGTGGAACATCCAATCTACTTCGTATATTATATGGTTGGATAAGACAGACAGTAAAGACAATATCGGGTCATGAACAAATACGCTTCAAATTTCCCAAGTATTTAAAGAATGTTAAGCATATTGTACATAACGACATTTTTCATTATTATAGATTTAATACCATTGCAATTCCTACAGAGTTTAGAAGTTTTGATAGTCTGTGTAGCTCACGTGCTAACAAGAAGAGTAATAAAGGCTGTGAAACAACGGGATATTCATTCCTTACACTAAGTGGATTTATTGTTTTAGGTAACAGTTAATAGAGTCATAGCCGTGTTTCAGTAGAAATGTAACATAAAGTTAATCACACAAGAGTTAATAGGAAATTGTCTCTTCAGTTTAAATTGACAAATCGTACGTTTAAATTAAGTTCTACATACACTATGAGAGAACTTGGCCTTTGAAATATTGAAAACGGTATAAGTAGAAATACGCCCATTTACTGTGAAATCTATTAGTTTTCTTTCCTCTTTCCTGTAGAAGTATTTGAGAAATTACAGTAACGCATTTGATGTTTCCTTTATCAAAGTTTACAAATTAACCATATGTGCACTAGTAGGGGTCGAAGTGAGCATGCCACGACACTTTATAGAGCGTCGTTCAACTTGGTATTATGTAATTAAAGTCAGAGTTACCGACTATTCATTTTGCGCTACAATGGTGATAGCGAACGTCCGCGATAGAAGACGATAAATACCAGATACAATATACAGGAAACTTGAAAAAATAAATGTAGATATACATTATGAAGGCTCTAGAGGTTATGTAAGTCCAACACGAGAATTATACGGTTGACAACATTTTTTTTTATTATACACATGAATATCATCTTGCACTCCGACTACTCAGAGTCTGAGTCAGATTTACATCGTCAATTCACAGACATATCTCGAGTACAAAAACTTTTTTATTGTATCACATCTGATTTGTTTACAACAGCATTATACCTTTTCCTAAAGGCTTGTCACGGTTCGTGTGGTAATTTAATCATTGCATATGAGCTCAACATTTCTTATTCTAACATACCAATCACTCATTTTATGTTTAAAAATGTACTTAGCTAGATTAATTGAAAAAAAAACTTAACTAATTTACAGTTAATAAATTTATTATTACTTGTATATTAATTGAACTATAGTTAAAATATATATCTAATAAAATATAAAACCTAGACTGCCATTGTTTGAAAATATTTATCAAAAATTTTACGATATCTAATTGTTTTATTTGACTTCAAATCAAAGATTTATGAGACTCAATTACGTCAAAAACAGAAGGAATAGGAATAATTACTAATGTTTACTTAAATGTGCTTCCCACTGTTTAATGCAGTCAGTAACGTGTTATCTTTTTCTGTTATAGTTTCAACCCAAGTCGCTCCCCAGTGGCACAGCGGTATGTCTGCGGGACTTACAACGCTAAAAACCGGGTTTCGATACCCGTGGTGAGCAGAGCACGGATAGCCCTTTTTTGTAGCTTTGTGTTAACTTCAAACAAATCAATCCAAGTCCCATGTAATGAGAAATCAATTTATTCGAAACAATCAAACACACAACGCATGTGCAGTTTTTGTTAAATTTTAGCGATGTAATTCGTTTGATAAGATAATTATAAAGTTTTTAAAAAAATCGTAGTACATTTTTCAAGATAAGTGAATCACTTTTGCTCCTTTCCTTTGATAGCGGATCTATTCGAGAATAGAAAAAAAATGTGTATCTCTGTTTTCCTTTCTTCAATGTAAACCACAAATAAAGCACTGTATATCTCGCGTTTAAAACCAATTTTTTCACGATGAATAAAACGCTTATTATATATATATCTTTAGTTCACATTGAAATCATTCCAGACACATATTTTTCTTTACTTTTTTTTAGTGGATTTATTTAAGAAAAGAACACTCTTTCCTTATAATGCGCTTTATGAAGTCTTCGTGTGTTTGTTTGTAGTGAAGCACAATGGGCTATCTGTGTTTTTCCCACCACGGGTATCGAAACCCGGTTCTAGATCTCCGTGTGTCTTAACTTCTTATATCGGACGTCACATACAAACAAAATGTGGAATATCTTTAGGCAGGTTTAGTGTTTTTGAACGTCCATTTATGGCTTATTTTTGTTTTAAAGACACATTGGATTATCTGCATTTGTCCATCGCGAGGGAATCGAACCACGGATTTTAGCGGGGTGACTCCATTTTTTATTTAAGAAAAGACTAATAAACATAAACCTATTTCGTGCTCTTGGTAGGAAATACTGATTTAGAAATGCCAGTTTAATTATCTTGTATTAGATTTTTCTTTATTCTAAGATATTTCTGCATTAACACACTTAGATAGCAATGACAAATTCATAACATCATGTTTTGAGCTTTTTTTTTATTCTAAGGCATTGATTTTTCTCTACTTATTTTTTGCAGTAAATTCTCTTATCTAAGCGCTATTTTTTTCCATCGAACACACAGGAAGCACTAGGAACCTGTTCAATAGTTGACTCTAAGATAGTCAGTTCCTGATTTAAGGACACTCCAGATACTTTATCTAGTTACGAACCTCCTGCTTTCTAATGAATATTTAAAGTTTCGTGAGTAAATAGCTTGGTCTAATCAGTCATTCAGGTATAATCAGTCTCTATCATCAAAACTTTATGTAGTGGCAAAAAGTATAATTAAAACTGCATTGATGCAGAAAAACGAAAGAGGATTTGTGCTGGGGCGATGACTAATTAATTGTAAGAACTGCAAGTTCAAGCTATTTGTAAACCCTTCATATATATTATAACCTTCTTAGAGTTCGTGTAAAACTGAGTTTGTAGCTATTTGTAAACCCTTCATATATATTATAACCTTCTTAGAGTTCGTGTAAAACTGAGTTTGTAGCTATTTATAAACCCTTCATGTATATTATAACCTTCTTAGAGTTCGTGTAAAACTGAGTTTGTAGCTATTTATAAATCCTTCATGTATATTATAACCTTCTTAGAGTTCGTGTAAAACTGAGTTTGTAGCTATTTATAAATCCTTCATGTATATTATAACCTTCTTAGAGTCCGTGTAAAACTGAGTTTTGTAGCTATTTATAAATCCTTCATGTATATTACAACCTTCTTAGAGTCCGTGTAAAACTGAGTTTGTAGCTATCTATAAATCCTTCATGTATATTATAACCTTCTTAGAGTCCGTATAAAACTGAGTTTGTAGCTATTTATGAATCCTTCATGTATATTACAACCTCCTTAGAGTTCGTGTAAAACTGAGTTTGTTCTTATAAACTGAATTACAGCTCAGAGACTAGAGAACATCTCTTTCACACAGAAAACATCCCTGTCACAAATCAGGAATTACACCAATGACAACCTATAATATTTTTGGTTGTCACTATATAAATAAGTTCAAGTAATTTATATAACTTTGATTTACTTATAAAGTAACGATTTAATTAAAAAAATTGCATGTATGTATGTAACAAGTCTCCTCAGTCATATTCTGCTTTTAGTATAACAAGCTAAATTATATAGCTATTTTCTGATACTTGTAATAATTTGCAGATGTAAGATATTATGAACGTCAAGCAAGAATCTGTCTTAATTTTGTAAAACATGATAGCGTTTGATCATCTTTTATTTTTCTCATAGAACTAGAAACTTATATTTTTGTAGATAAACCCCGAAATTAATACCTTTAAGAACTGCTAAAAAGGTAGTAATGACAGTATACACACACACACACAATTACTTTTATAAGTATGGATATAGCTTATGATATTAGTGTAAAGCAGATTTGACACCAAAAAATAAGCGACCTTTTACAGGTTCAAATTGAGTTTGGTAATGATAATTTTATTCTCAAATACAATTTTTTAGTTCATGAAAATTTTAACTCTTAACTGGTGCTAACAATGTTGATAACAAAGTGATAAAAACGTTCCGAATTGTTAATGAAGGAATTGAATAGCTTCTACCACATATACTGTAAAACATGATGATCTTGTAGAGTCATACTGATAAATTAGTGATCCCCGTTGCTGATATAGAATAGCATTTGTTAATACACAATACTATTGACAATAAATTCACTAAAGCGGAGACTTTTGATACCTTTATTTAAAACGTGCTTTACGCTTGAATAATATATTATTTTCTAGTATATTTAGATTATGTTAAATCTGGACGAAGCCAGAACTCTTGAAAAATTGTGAACTTATTATTTACAGCATTTCGTACATAAAATGTAATAGAAAATACGACAAACTTCTTTTGTATAGGAACAAAAAAAAAAAGAGAAGATTACAAGTTGAGAGTAATAATCTTGGAACTTATGTCAGGTTTTTATAACTGATAGTTTTTAACTTAAAACCAACTGTAATTCTGTTTAATTTTAGAAGAATGCTACGTATAGGACCACAAACAACTATATGTAACACAAGGTATTTAATTATGGCCAGGTGGTTAGGATGCTCGACTCGCAATCTGGGGGGTCGCGGATTCGATTCCCCGTCCCACCAAACATGCTCAACCTTTCATCCGTGGGGGCGTTATAATGTGACGATCAATCGCACTATTCGTTGGTAAAAGAGTATCCCAAGAGTAATCCTACACTGCTAAATTAGGGACGGCTAGCGCAGATGGCCCTTGTGTAACTTTGCGCGAAATTAAAAAACAAACAAACTAGTTAGTAATGTTTATTGTATGTTCACTTCAAAGCTTAATTCAACTTACAGTCTAAGCCACACACATACTATATAGCTATTTTATTTTCTATAAGAAAGATAAATGTATAAAAACTGTAGTTTGTTTTAGAAAAATTCTCCCTGTTAGGTGTTTATATCATTGTTCCTCTACATATTAGTTTCCGTAGCTGGTTTTATCATATGGAACCAGTTTTTTAATGAACAGTTGATGATAATACAATAGTAGTTATTCGATATATAGTTTGAATAGGCTTTTTGATAATACTATGTTTCTCTTTCTCCTATGTTTGTTTATAAAACAGCATTTGTTTCGTCCTGATATCTGTTTGCATCGCAGTGCGTGTTAGGTTTCATTAACAGCTGTTTACATCTAAGCTACAGTTCCTTCGGCTAACTGGTTATATTATAGAAATTGTGTTCATGTTAGTTGACCACAAGAGCATCTGCAGCTGTTTATGAAACCTAACAATGTGACAATTTCTCGTAAGAATGTTTTATGGCTAAAAACTTTTATATAGAAAAGCTAGATCTCGCTTGTTACTACTTGTTTATAACATTTTCGTGAATAACCTGTTTATAGTTCGATCTTTGTTGCTTATGACCAAGATATAAGATATACTTAATATAAGATTTCTCACATTTGTTTCACTAAAAAATATCGTGACATATTGTGCTTTTGTTGTAGTAGTTGCCCTGTTGTAAAGAAATATGTCTTACTTATTAGTTACTGTTCCTTTATACGTTTGTTGGAGTTTCGTTATGTGGATGTAAGTAAACTTATAGACCCTGGTGGTAGTTACTCAAAACAGAATCCTTGTGCTGACAACTGATTTAAACGTGTGTATGTGAAAAATATATATATTTTTTATTTTATCTTCAGAACCAATTTATTAAGGACAGTATATAGTAAAAGCTGTAATATACTGCCTTCATGATTAAGGTAGTGCCTTGAAGTTACAGCTAATAAAATAATTCATCAAAAGTGACTTTGTATTATACATACCGCTTTGATTTACAGAGTTATTGATATAAATAACTGAATAAATTAGTTCCGGTTATCTGGACAAAATTACAAATTTGTAATTTACCAGGGATATTAAAGAATAAAACTGTTAAAACAGCCATTTAAACTGTAAAATTTATATTTAGGATAGAAGTTTTTAAAATCAAAGAAATATATCACTTCATGATTTTTTTTTTATCTTCAGCACATGTGCAGAATAATAAGAAATATATGGAAAATGTGAAAATACACTTTTTCCTAAAACAAAAACAACATTATGATCTATTAATTATCTCTGGTACGTCGAAGATTTAAATGTTACAAGTTTGTTTTGAATTTCGCGCAAAACTACACGAGGGA
>NW_013666173.1:375954-381109 GCF_000517525.1 Limulus polyphemus | reverse complement strand
AATAATATATATATATATATTATTATTATTATAGGAAGCAACATCACTAAATAGATAAACTGATACCGAGGAATATTAGCAAAAAATGCTTCAGTAATGGTTGTCAGCAGGATGTTTTATTTACTTACCTTAACGCTTCAACTATTTCTATTTGATTTCTAGTATACTGATTGTTTACTCTGTTGCTTTCACAAAAATGAATGGTTTTACACTGTAGTTAATGTCTTACGACAGAGGTTTAAAATTTTACTCAACACAAAGTTCCCCAGAATATTTCGATCTTGACTGAGGCCCTCCACCAAATGAATCTATAGATACTGTGTATCTTAACGGTAATGTGTATTTTGTGTATTTGCTATGAACCCTCTGACATTTTCTGTGACTCCCCTGGGGGTTCGCGGCATCCCATTTTGGGAACAATTTGTTTTATAATATACTGTTATAACAGAACTTCTAGTGTGAAACTGTAATTTAATTTAGTTCGTTTCGGCTTTATTGGGATCTAGATCCTTTACGGTATGACGTTCCACCACCGCCTCCCACCCTTGACTGGGATTTAGTTAAATGGTGATATCACTTAAAGTCACTCTTATGATTTCAGTACCCCTATCAGAGCCATGTCCATTCATGTTCGACGTTTATCATTAGCACTGGTTTACATTTTGCTTTATTTGGCATTCTAGAGTCTTGCATATTGCAAACAGTCCCATACATTCCAGCGCTTGTTACTTTTATAGCATATGTTATATGTATTGAAATATATAACCCTTTTTAATACGCAATGTATATCTACATAGATAACATATTAGGTAATTCTAGCAGTAGGTGGCTGGTTGCTATATTTATAGTACATATTTATGGGTGAGAGGTACTTAGGATCATAGTGTGGGTAGTAGTTCGTTTATACTCAGATTTTTTTTTGGAAACGAGTGTACGATCTGTTTAGAGGACTACCATAGAGTGCTTGTATGTTGGCATAGTTATGTAAAAAGCGGGAATGTATGTTTGTTTTGGTTTGAATTTCGCGCAAAGCTACACGAGGGATATCTGCGCTCGCCATCCCTAATTTAGCAATGATAGACTAGAAAAAAAAAAAGCAGCTAGTCAACAACATCCACCGCCAACTCTTGGACTACTCTTTTACCAAAGAATAGTAAAATTAATCGTCATGTTATAACGTCCACACGGGATTATGCGTGAAAACATCTAGTCTAAGTTTAAAATAATTTGTGATTCATTGCAAAAGTGAGTCCTATGGATCCTAGAGAATCAAATTACACGATATATAATATATTAAGTCAATTATTATAAATCAAGTATGTCATTTTGACATTTTTATTGATAAAAATCCTATATTCATTTTAAACGTGAAACAAACAAACAAAAAGAAAACTGGATACACTACCGAAATGTCTACATATAAAACCTAAACCAATATATTTAAATAATAATACAGTACAAGAAGTACACGGTGTCTTAACCGTATAGTTAAAACATTATTTTGTAAGATGTACAATTAAGGATGAATGATATGAAATCTTGAATATTCTGAGGAATACTAATCACTTAAATTACTTAGCATGGAGCGAATATATCGTTGTATTAGTTTCCCGGTCACAATTATATATAATATAATTCGACCTTTTATCATATAAATCTGAAACCATTAACATTGTTTCAGAAAGAAAAAAAATGTTGATATTGAAGTTATTTTTTTTTTTATAAGAAATGAAGCATTTATGTTATTTCTGAACTGCTAGTTGTTATTATATACAATACTGGTGATATCTTCATAGGTTTTATAACCTCTTCTTTTATAGATACTGTCTGATTAATTATTAATTATATGAATATAACAAAACTCAATTCATGCTGAGTTTTTGTTCTAATGTTTAGAAATCAGGGTTGGTTCAAAATCAACGCACTCAAATGACTTTATATGTGCAATATTTTAGCTATGGGTGAAAATCAAAGACATTTATCAGTTTATGTTCTTAACTCGAGAACAGACTGTCAAGTGATCGTGTTTTTGATTAGATTTGCGGTCGCTTTGGCAGCATTTTACTAAATTTGCGTTTTAAGTAAGTAGATTTAGTGACGTTATATGAACATCGATTTCAAGATCTACCGCAATTTTATAACTTTTACAAACGTAGAAACGCTTTATGTGGATTTCTATCTTTTTTATTTTTCAATTTAGAAACAAATGTAACTCTATCAGAAACAAACAAGTAAAGCGTCTTATTCTTGGGAAGAATCTTGCTTTCAACACTGCGAACAAACGTAACTCTATCAGAAACAAACAAGTAAAGCGTCTTATTCTTGGAAAGAATCTTGCTTTCAACACTGCGAACAAACGTAACTCTATCAGAAACAAACCAGTAAAGCGTCTTATTATTGGGAAGAATCTTTCTTCCAACACTGCGAACAAATGTAACTCTATCAGAAACAAACAAGTAAAGCGTCTTATTATTGGGAAGAATCTTTCTTCCAACACTGCGAACAAACGTAACTCTATCAGAAACAAACCAGTAAAGCGTCCAACACTGCGTTTTTTGTTCTTATTTATCCCGTATTTGTAGTGTGATTTAAGATATTCAAATATATAAATTTATCACTTAGAAAGAGAGATTAAACTCTAATATAGCCTAAAATTCAATATATAAATATAAATGTTTGAACTGAACTACCTTATTTAATTATTCTGTTCCATTTAATTGCTCACGAATTTAGGGTTATTTTAAATAGTAATTAAAAATTACTTTTTGCTGCAGCTGCTTTATGAATTTACTTAATGTATATGTGTTATATTTACGTATTGACGAACGTGAAAAATATACTGGACCCTGTATTAACGAATAGAAATTAGCTGTAACTCATTTTAGGCCGATTAGACATTTTCTTGCAAGTTTTATATTTTCGGGGCTCAAATATTCGGAGGTATTTTATATAAATGTTATTATAAATTTTCATAATTTTTCTCCTAAAAAATTAACTGATGTTTCAACTACCATATCAAAATTGTAAATATTTTTTCAGTTTTACCGCTTTTAATGGAATATATTTCAAACAGATGTTTAACAAATTGAATATTAAACAAATGTATCGTGATCATTAAGCGTTCTTAACGCATATTGTTTACCTTGTTGTTAGGCACAAAGCTGTACAATGGGATATTTTGATATGCGCATCGCGAGTACAGAAACCCTATATCTAGCGTTACGAGCCACTGGGCGGCTTTGACGTATCTGAATGACCATATACAACAAAATATATTATTTTCGTTGTTTTAATTAATAGCTTACGCAGTCAGCTAGGTCTTATTATTAATTAGTAACAATTTTAAATAACTAGATACTAATTACTAATTAGTTTCATTGTAAGTTTCGGCTGCTAATCTGCTGCCATCTTCAGGGAAGTCCTGCGATGGACTATTCTGTGGCCGATATTTGATCCTGAATGTCCTTGTGTGTGTGTGTGGGAATAGCTCTGTATTGTTCACAAATTAATACATAAAAGACCCTTACGTTAATTTCAAAGCCCGTCAGCTGAGCTGGACAATGACAGACAGAAGTTTATTTGAAACGCTAGATTTCCTGTATAAAGAATAAACAAGGTTTTTCGCTTAATACCAGGACTCCTCAGATTGGTTAGGATACGACAGAAGCATTGAAAACCAGTAAGTCTAACATTTATGACAAAATCACGTAAACGACGATGTTTTCTTTTTGATCACATTCTTCTTAACTTGTCCGTTTGGGATTTCAAATCAATGTTGTGTAAAAATAGCATTTCAAACCTATGTTTTGACTCTCACATGTCATTGCTTAGGGAACAAATCTTTAGTTTACGTGAGTTTTATCACAAGTATTAGACGTATTCGTTTCATTGGTGTTTAAACTATAACTTCCACATACTAATCACTTCCCTAAGTTTAAATGTTGTGTCGAGTAAAGTTATGAAGCTCTTTCCAAAGTTGTTTTATTCATGAGTATTAAGATTAGTACGATGGCGAACACGAAAGAGACCGAGGTTAAAGTCAGACATATTGCAGTAATCAGTTCCGTTATGAAAAATAAAAAAAAAAGTTCTGAACTAGGATGGAGACGCATTATAATCATCTCCTTGAGTGCTGAGTTAAGGTAGATCTTTTCACAATTATGCTTGACATACTTATGTAATTCTCTTATAACGTCGATTTTGGTATAATCTGCGAATAATCCCCCTGCCCCAAATATCATGAAAAGTTTAATTCATTGATCTACCGTGCCTATCCACGTAGATGTTTATAAACAATATTTGTTTAACGTAGATGTTTATAAACAATATTTGTTTAACGTAGATGTTTATAAACAATATTTGGTTAACGTAGATTTTTATAAACAATATTTGTTTAACGTAGATTTTTATAAACAATATTTGTTTAACGTAGATTTTTATAAACAATATTTGTTTAACGTAGATGTTTGTAAACAATATTTGTTTGACGTAGATGTTTGTAAACAATATTTGTTTGACGTAGATGTTTGTAAACAATATTTGTTTGACGTAGATGTTTGTAAGCAATATTTGTTTGACGTAGATGTTTATAAGCAATATTTGTTTAACGCAGATGTTTGTAAGCAATATTTGTTTAACGCAGATGTTTATAAACAATATTTGTTTAACGCGTAAATCCCAATTATTTGAACTTTCTTCCTCTTCTGCTTCTATTATCAACAATGTCAAGTGCAAGTCGTATCCTCTTCAGTTTTTCCGTACGACTCCAACTCAAGTATGATATTTTGACTCAGTCTATCAAATGAAGTAGCCTTAACGAACTCGAACTTTGAGTTATACAGTTTTGTTATGCGACGTTTCTGTTCTGGGAACCATAAATAGCATGACTGCTTGTACTTTTATAGAAATATTTCTGGTGTGATACTGTCTTCTTCACGGATGACAGCCAATCACGATGTCAACACGTTTCTGCACTCTGGTACACTTCTTTTTCATACGATAGATGGGAGCAGACTCGCAATATTTCCATTATATACCCGTTTTAGGATGGGAGCAGACTCGCAATATTTCCATTATATACCCGTTTTAGTCACTGTTTTCATGATTATTTTCAATACCGTATCTCACCTTTGGATACATACATATATATATATAT
>NW_013666173.1:362588-374954 GCF_000517525.1 Limulus polyphemus | reverse complement strand
TATATATATATATATATATATAAAGAAATTAGACTTTTAGTGAAAAAAGTAAATAAAATACTTCCATAGTTTTTAAAGGTGATTTTTCTCTAAAAGTTTAATTTCTGTATTTTATCACCTTCCAATTTTTCTACATATATATATCTTAGTAATAAAGACGTGTCATATAAATGAAATGTGCTACATTACATAGTAATATTACCTACAACTTATCCTTTTATATTTCTATGACTAAAGTAATAACAGACGCTACACGACTTAAAACATACAAAACGCTGTGATTAAGGTAATCCAGTTCATTATAACTTAGTGAACTTCACATGCCTCACGACGGAATCCTAACTTTTAAACACTGTTACGGTGATACGTGGAATTCTTACGTTAGAAGTAATTTATTTGTTACCTCTTCTTACAGAGCTGTTGGTGTCTCTACAAGGTGTGCTGGGAAGAAATGTCAACCTACCTTGTGACATTACACCGCCAACAACTGATGATGACGTCACTTTAGTACTTTGGTACAGAGATGATTTTTCAACACCATTTTACAGCCTAGACGCCAGGAGAGGCGGTTCGCCTGGAGAAGGAAGACATTCTTCTAGTGACAATTATGCTACCAGAACGTACTTTTCTACTGTCTCTAAACCAGCCATTCTGCAACTTGAGTCAGTTTCTTTAGCTGACAAAGGAATTTATACCTGTCGAGTTGATTTCAAGAGAGCCAGAACCCGTTACTCAGAAGTTTCCCTCTCCATTATAAGTGAGAGAAAACATTTTCCAATAAAACGTTCTAGAGTGTTATCATATTTACTTATAAATTAAGTTTAATGTTCGTGTTTTTTATTCTTTTCCTTTCGTATAAAAGTAATTGCAAAAAATATATCATTTTGTAAGTAACTCGTGTGTCATTAAGTACTGTTAAGTTCATAAATGTTATAAAGAGCCTAGTTTAATACCAACTTGCAGGGATCGTTACTAACGAAACAAACACAGCTAATCTTGCAGAAGCGTTATTATAATCTACTGAAAGTCCAGTTCAGTAGCACGTTTTTTGGGCACGAATGCTATATTTTGTCTTTGATTAGAAAACCGTGACATCCCATTTTCTTTGTATATGCTTGAGTTAACAGTTACAGCGGTATAATGTATGAAAATAGTTACTTAAGGGAGATAAATGTACTGAACATTTCAATCAAACAACCAAATATCCAAGGGCATTACCAAAATATTTACCAATTTTATTTTATAATTTAAATCCTTAAACAGCTACTGGCTATTGTTAACAAATTTCTCATGCCGCCGTCGAAATAAATCATTTAAGGCCTCAAGATAGCGATTAATTATCCAAATTGTAACATTAATGTTTGTTTTAAAATTTTAGATAGTAATACGTTTCAGGATAATTTTTTTCAGAATATTTTATGTTTATTTGCACCTCAGAAGACAACAAATATTTAACAGACTATAAAGGCAATATACTACTTATTTGCTTCTGGAATATTCTATCGTAAATTTAAAGGAGATATAACTGATCCACATTGTAATTTGTTCAGGTTAATTTTACATTCTAACCTTTGTGTTATGTTTTTGAACCTGAGCACATTTTGACCTTTTATTACAGTCTTATATTGTACTTAAAAGGTTAGTGTGGAGAAGTAAAACTTCACTGCGGAAGTATGTGTAAACTACTGATATTCAGGCTTTACCCATTAATTTTACTTGGGGAAAATTATTTCCTATCCCCATTTAAATTCAGAAGATTAAACCACTGATTATATAGTTTATCAGTTTGCTCAATAATGTAATTCGTAGAGAATATTTACCCGAAAATGCATTAATAAGGCAGATAAGGCAGCATGATTGTAGGAGATAGTTTCTCCAAAATTGAAATAGAACTTCCCTTGTTAAGATCAAAGATCGCATTAATCTTAACTCGTAAATCCCTCATTACTTTATTTAACTTCAGTGTATATGCATCCTTTAAAATAATATAATTCCATTTCTCAACTTATGGTAAGTATTAATTTCTCAGAAATAGTGCTCATGTAGTGAATTTCAGCAAAATTAGAAAGGAACTTACCGTTTAAGGGTGCAGATAGATTCGCCGATTTGCGCCACTAAAGTCCAACTAACCAACCAATTATCGTTTACGACTACGCCATATAATTTAGAGTATGACATTTTAGGAACAGTAGACAGTTTTGGAATAAACAGCGTTATACCATTAAGCTGTATCGGTTTACAAAGTGTTATAAGAATAAGATCTCGGAGCTTATCCAAATCAAGGACTGGGAATGTTATAGCACCTAATAAATTACAACGTAAAATCTGAACAATAAATTTTAATTGTAATTGTTAGGTTTATGTTCTTTGTGTCAAATACGTATTCAACAACATGGTAGACTATCACAAGTGTGTATCATGTGCTTCGTTTTAACAATCGAACGAGGATTAGAAAGAAAGGTGAATCTGGAAGGAAAATAGTCCTTGTAATAAATAAGTAAAATCATTAGTGACTTCACAAACAAATTTATAATTATATTCATGAAGTACACATAAAACTTATTTCATCTCAAAAAATATCATGAAATTAAAATTATTTCACCGAAAGGGGACGAGGATTTGTTTTGAATTTCGCACAAAGCTACATGAGGGCTATCTGCGTTAGTCGTCCCTAATTTAGCAGTGTAAGACTAGAGGGGAGGCAGCTAGTCATCAACACCCACCGCCAACTCTTGAGCTACTCTTTTACCAACGAATAGTGGGATTGACCGTAACATTATAATGCCTCCCGGCTGAAAGGGTGAGCATATTTGGTGGGACGGGGATTCGAACCCGTGACCCTCAAATTGCGAGTGGGCCGAGGGTCACCTATTTCAACCACGCTCACCACTAACAGATTCACTCGATGGGAAACGAGGTATAATGTTTCGGAATGTTCCATCTTCAATAAACTAGACTGAACCAAGTAAAATGTTACGTACAAACATTTCTGAAGTTCCAGCATTTTGTAAAGATGAATTAAAATACAGAGTAAAAGAATGAAGTCAATTAAAAAACAAACTCAAAAACAGAATAAGATAGTGTAACAATTGTAACAATATTATACAGGTTATTCAGAACAGACTTAATTGCAGTGAAGCTTGATATTATTTAAAGTTGAGAGTTCATTTATAATAGATAAACTATTTTTAATTATAAGTTCAATATTGGATGATCCGGATGAGATGACTTTGAAACCTTTAATCAAGGTGAGGCGGTTGCTGTTTCCACTATGTGTGGGAATTGCGGAGTCTGGATGATTTGATAGTTGTTTACCAGCTCTGTTTGATACTCTCATAAGTTCGCAGGTGTAGTAAGTACTTCGTTGTAATACTGAGCCATTAAGAAAACTACGATAAGCTGTGATTAAGATTGAGGTTCTGTAAAATCGAATGGAAATAAAAGTTAAAAATAATATTCAATGAAAAAAATTTTTTTTTAAACAGATGTTGAGATTTAACTTTGAGAAAAATATCGTTTATGTCATTAACATGTTAAACACGATATTTTCCAACAAAGTTGAATTGAATCTGAAAGCTCATACCGAATAAGTTTACAGCGTCAGGTGTTAACAATGTTGTCACATTATTGCTCTTGTCTCTAAACTGTTGAAATTATTTTGTATATTTTAATAATATGTTGACAATTCTCGAATTCAGATGGGGATTCAAGGTAATGCTAGAACTGAGAAATTTATCATGTAATATGTCCTTTTTCCATATGCTATTAGGCTACATGATAAACTGTTAAAAGAAGTTAGTACTGAGTTTGCGTGAAACGAAATAGGTATTAAAATGATGATGTACTGAAGTAAATCACATTGTAAGAATTATTTGAAAAACAACAACAACAACAACAACTTTTAACACTTAATTTTGATCTAAACATTATGGCGCCACTAAGCTGCCCCCAGTGGCACAGCGGTATGTCTGCGGACTTACAAACCTAGAATCCGGGTTTTGATATCCGTAGTGGGCAGAGTACAGATAGCTCATTGTGTAGCTTTGTGCTTAATTACAAACAAACAAACCACTAAGCTATTAAAGAATGTTATAATACACTATTCCATGTGCATTTGAAAGAAGCTGAATAAGGATTACTGAAAAAAGTCGATAAACTATAAACATTTGTTTTTAGACATTACCATATGGCGCTATAGCTTGGATTGGCAGAAGCTCAAAGGAAATTAGTGATTCAGATTATCCCAAGTGGGCCGAGTGTGGCCTAGTATTTAACGTTTCAGTCTGCGGATCTAACATTAGATCCGCAGGCTTACATGATAATCACGTCTCCAGCCCTTACGTGTCAGGGTTCGAGACGTGATTATCATGTAAGCCTGCGGATCTAATAGTAAGGGCTGGAGACGTGATTATCATGTAAGCCTGCGGATCTAACAGTAAGGGCTGAGACGTGATTATCATGTAAGCCTGCGATTTAAGTGTCAGGGTTCGAGACTTGATGATGCTAACCACACTCTGCACTCTTTCCGGTGTGGTCACACCTCTAGTGGCGGCAGGTGTGGCTGGTTGTCTTTCTTTCCTCTGATCAGAAGTTTAAAATTAAGAAAGATTATACCTGAATAATAGGAATCTTTGACCTGGGAGTGCAACCTTATACGCATAATATGGAATTAAAGTTCAAAATGCCAAGTACCAACTAAAATTTCAGAATAGGTTCCGAACAAAAAAATGTTCATCTAATTTTAGAATATTTGGTTCTTATGCAACCCAGCCGAGTTCCCATGATGAGGAAAAAAAAAAGGAACATAATTATGTTGATTTTCATGCAATTAGATTAATAGCTAACAAAACTTGATAGGAATTTATTTTTAATACTCGTTTTGTTCTGTAAAATATGAGTTTTTCCTAGAATAAAACTATCTTATCAACAACTTAAAAAAACAACAACTAAGTTTGTAAATTACGACAAACCTAGTTACGAGAGTATTTGAAAACAGCGACATATACGAGAGTAATTTACAACAGGGAGGAGGAAGTAAATGAACCGTGCACAATAAATGGTTTCAGCTTGAAACCATTTATGATTTGATAACAGGGATATGTGTTCTTACCGGTACGACTTTTATCATCGTGATAGATATATGCTGAAGACAAACAAAATATTGCCTCCTATGTTTCCACCTAAATTCCCATGACTTCAATAAACCATAAAAACACTATCCAAAAATACATAAAGTTGTTGTTGTTTTTCTTTTAGTACGAAATTTTTAGTTTATCTATTTCCACAGGACAGGGTCTATAGTTATGAATTATCTAAAATGAACACTTTAGGGTCTATACAGGAGCAAAACATAATTCAATACAGCATTAAGCTCGAAACACGATTAAAAAAACGGTAAAAAATTTGTCTTAAATTACATCAGTTGACCGAAAAGGTTCCCATTTTTTGTGATTTTGATCTATTATAGCTTTTAATTGAGCTATCTATTCTCACACGGTTACGAAAAAAAAACAAACAGCAACAACAACAAAAACAACAGAAAAACGCTAGACAAAATATAGCTTCGCAATAAATTCTTCTCCAGGGTACAATATTAAACAGGTTTTTAGATATTGCTATTTTTACAGCAAATAGCAAATATTGTTTACAAATTAGTTTACTAGTTATTAAATTAATAGTTAATATGTGATTAAGTTTTACAGAAAAAGTATAGGATGAAACAAATAAACCAGTAAAAATATTTTGACATGGTTTTGTTTTATTTTAATAGTGTATTGCTTCAGAGCTTAAAACATATTTTTGATTTATTCAAAAATTATAAAATTGTGAGTTCTTCATTTAATCTATCATTTGTTATATAATTAATTACAGCTACTCATGTAAACTTTAACTTAATATATTTATATTCAGATTGAAATATAACATGTTCCTGTTTCCATAAACAGGCCTCCAGGTGGCAAGTCTGTGAGCTTGTAACACTAAAAAATCCGCTACCCGAGATGGGCATAACAAAGTTAGCTTATTGAATATCCTTGTACTTAAGCCCCCCAGTGGCACATCGGTATGTCTGCGGACTTACAACGCTAGAAACCGGGTTTCGATACCCGTGGTGGGCAGAGCACAGATAGCCCTTGTGTAGCTTTGTGCATAATTAAAAACAAACAAACAAACAAAAAAAAAAACAAAACCTTGTACTTAACAACAAACAAATTACCCGGGATGGCCAGGTGGTTAGGGCACTCGACTCGCAATCTGAGGGTCGCGGGTTCGAATACCCGTCACACCAAACATGTTCGCCCTTTCAGCCGTGGGGGCGTTATAATGTGACGGTCAATCCTACTATTCGTCGGTAAAATAGTAGCCTAAGAGTTGGCGGTGGGTGGTGATGACTAGCTGCCTTCCCTCTAGTCTTACACTGCTAAATTAGGGACGCTAGCGCAGATAGCCCTCGTGTAGCTTTGCGCGAAATTCAAAAACGAACGAACAAAACAATGCCAGATCTTCTTCCTCGCATCATACCCGTGATATAATAAAATTCTGCAAAACTTTGTTTTTTTAAATCTTTTAAACTCTAGTTAAGTAAACACAAATTATTTTATGTTTTTTATTAAAGCTATGAGGCATAAGTTATCAATATATTCACATGTAAAAGTAATTAATCCTGATTGTAAGTTTAACTTTAATTGCAGTACAGCAACAAATTCTGCCTCTACAGAACCTTTTGAAATATGTTGGTCAGAAACGTTAATCGTTAAAGAGTTGATCGATATATAGGTCTTTCTCAAGTTTTTAAACATTCTTATGTCAAAACAGATTGGATTTTTTGGCCTAGTTCTGTTCATACGCATTTATATTCTTTGTTTTAGCTTTGGATGACTAGGTGAGAAAGGTTAATACGATATTTTACCATCAGTGTTTCATATAAATCTTACAAATACTTACGTCAGAACATTCATTTTCCTCAGTAGAAATATATCTTGTTTAAACTGTATAAGGTAGGACGTGTTTGGATGCTGGGAGATTGTATCTTGTTTAAACTGTAAAAGGTAGGACGTGTTTGGAAGCTGATTAATTGTATCTTGTTTAAACTGTGAAAGGTAGTACGTGTTTGGAAGCTGGGAAATTGTATCTTGTTTAAACTGTTAAAGGTAGGACGAGTTTGGAAGCTGGGTAATTGTATCGTGTTTAAACTGTAAAAGGTAGGACGTGTTTGGAAGCTGGGTAATTGTATCTTGTTTAAACTGTAAAAGGTAGGACGTGTTTGGAAGCTGGGTAATTGTATCTTGTTTAAACTGTAAAAGGTAGGACGTGTTTGGAAGCTGGGTAATTGTATCTTGTTTAAACTGTAAAAGGTAGGACGTGTTTGGAAGCTGGGTAATTTAAAGTTTAGCATGACATAGAGTGCCGAAGGCTTTTATTTTAATATTCATGATAAAAACTTATTTTTTATTGTTGTAGGCCATATTGAAGTAAGCGTGAATAAGTTTTTATGTTCTATGTGAAGACATTGATGAACATTATTAGCGTCATGTTTCGTGCATGAACTATCACGGCAGAATGAGTCAAATATAATGTATAAATGAACTTGTTTTTTGCTTTAAATTACAATAGATTTTACGGGTTGAGGATTTTAAAAGTGTGTGAAACAAAAGGACTATATATGTAATAGCATTTAAATTATTTACTTTAGCCAAAATATACTTTATATTATATAGCATTCTATTTTAACGAGAGCGTTTATCATCGAAAACCAAATATTACTATTTATTCGAAATTGAAGCTAGTTTCATCGGCAGCAACTGAACATGTAAATTACTTTTACGATAGTTTTATGCGCAGCAATTGAACGTGTAAATTACTTTTACGATAGTTTCATGCGCAGCAATTGAACGTATAAATTACTTTTACGATAGTTTCATTTGCAGCAGTTGAACATGTAAATTACTTTTACGATAGTTTCATGCGCAGCAATTGAGCGTGTAAATTACTTTTACGATAGTTTCATGCGCAGCAATTGAGCGTGTAAATTACTTTTACGATAGTTTCATGCGCAGCAATTGAGCGTGTAAATTACTTTTACGATAGTTTCATGCGCAGCAATTGAACGTATAAATTACTTTTACGATAGTTTCATGCGCAGCAATTGAACGTATAAATTACTTTTACGATAGTTTCATGCGCAGCAATTGAACGTATAAATTACTTTTACGATAGTTTCATGCGCAGCAATTGAACGTATAAATTACTTTTACGATAGTTTCATGCGCAGCAATTGAACGTATAAATTACTTTTACGATATTTGGCGAAAGTTTTGCTAAAAGATTTTACTTTTTCAACTGATAAAAAGTACACAAACGTGTTCTTTTTTGTTTCTTTGTCGCAATGTTACAACAACGTTTTCGGCAGTAGGTTAGATTTGAATGTGTTTTTTGTTTTATTGTTGTTTATTAAACAATGTAACCCTGTGAGGGAGTTGATAAGATTACATTGTCTACAACAACTTAAAACATGTTCAAAAATCTTAGATATATAGCATTGACATTCCTAGGATTTAGCTGTTGACTTCACGTCCCGTTGTTCTACTGAAAACTTTCATATGAAGTTGTCAGTCTGAAGTGTATAGCATTGATAACATCATTTTGTTCTTCACCAGCGCATCGGAATATTAAAACAACAATGTGTACGACTTTTACTAACTTTTTGTTTCGTCATTTTCACTTTTCTTATTTGAATCTTGCGATTGAAAGACACATTCTTTTACTATTGGTGTCTTTTGATCAAGTCATAAATCAAATCCGTCAGTCTTTCTTTACGATAAAAGCATTTGCAGATATATGACTTTGAATAAATCGAGTCTAAATAAAACTAAGGAGCAAATGTTTCAGTCACGTTAGATTGTACACCAGTATCTGGTGATTAGGAACGGTAAAGCTATATTTCATTTACCAAGTAAGATTTGGCGATTAGAAATGGCAATGCTACTTTTATCTAAATGATGAGTTAATCCATTGTAACGTAAATACATTCACATACATATAAATATATATTTTTTTCAAATAATGGCTTAAAAAAACAGTTTCGTAGCATATGTAATTTATTCAGAGATTTAAATACTATTAAGTTTAGGTGCAGGAAATACAGTCAATCACTTATGAGAAAAGAAACAAATAGTAAAACTACTGGAGTTCATAAACTCCCGATTATTCCACATTGTAATGAGTTTTTGATTGCATCACAAGATTAACTTGTAGCCCGTTTGGCTGACTAGTCAGCACAAACCCAAATCATTGGCTAAACTTGTTAAAGAATTTTCACCTTTTAAAATAAAACAAATTGATTTCGTAAAAAAAATGTTTTAAGGTACATATTTTCGTTAATTATGTTTATCATGTATCAAACAAAAAAGTGGTACTTTGAACTTCCAATATCAATCGAAAGAAAACAATTAAATTTTTATTTAATGAATAATTTTATTTTGATTGTTATTTTGTTTCATTAAAAACAAAGCTACACAAAGGGCTATCTGTACTCTGTCCACAACGGGTATCGAAACTCGATTTCTAACAGTATAAGCCCGCAGACGTAACACTGAAAATGTTCTGCCGTATCATATACAAAAAAACACAATTAAAAAACGTTTCAAACGTCTTTTAATGATACCATGTTATTAATGAACTGTCATTGCTTAATTATAGAACATTAGCACATTTGTTAAAACCGATATAAGTGAAACATAAATGTCTGTACACTTTACTACGACATTTACGTGTTTGATCATGGTTATGATGTCATGGTTTTCATTAATAATTTGTTATTTGATGGTTTAACAGTTCCACCGAAGGATCCAGTCATAATGAATAGAAATGGAGAAATTCTGAAAAACATGATTGGCCCCTTCAATGAAGGAGATAAACTGGAACTGATGTGTGAAAGTGAAGGTGGTGAGATATATACAACATAGTTTAGAAGTATCTGGAATTAGTTACCTGAAACCTACAATTGTAAACTTGTTATAATTAAGAAAGCTGAGAATGAACTGTTATTAGTTTCCGTTTTGGTCTACATTTCTATTTTAAATTTAGGTTAAATAAAAGAGATTTTAATTTTATAATCCTAGTGGAAACTTGATTGTGAACTTTAAACTGAGCTTTTGACCAAATGTTCTACAGCACAAATATAATTTCAGTTGCTTGGGCTTATTAGATATATACATATATATATATATATATGCATGTATATAGAACAGTAAAATATAATGGAAATAAAACACACACACACACACACACACACACATATATATATATATATATATATATAGATAGATAAATATATTTTATAAATTTATGAAATGGCTATTAATTTTTTATTTTATAGGATTTCAAGAACATGTAGTATTTATGATTTATTCGTCTAAATTATTCAGAAGACAAACTGTTTAAGATACCGAAAATAAACATCAATCTACCATTCGATTCACCATTAGTCACTGAGTTATACCAATTTCGAGAATTCCTTCCAACGTCATTAACCCATTAATGAATTTGAAAAAATATGTAGCATTGATGTCACTGATTTATTCTTCTAAGTTATTCAGCAGACAAGCTGCTTAAGAAACTAAACATAAATATGAAGCCCAACCTATCATTCCCTTAAACACTTGTCCTTGTCTAGAGGGTGATAAGGAGTGGAATTTCACGAAACCAGTTTAACTAAGTGACAAGTGGTGAACTGAATGATAGATAGGCTTCATATTTATCGTTATTATGTTAAATTTTGAGTTCTTTAATATGTTTTGTTTTACTTGGTCTCAATATTTATCTGACGTAACCCAGTACATTTTTTTCTATCACATAAAACACAGGATCAGAAGACAAAAATGAAACATGGTAGATCGTTTGGTTGATAACATATCTATTTTGCTTTATAGTTTTTTCTTTTCTGCTTTAGGATTTCCTATACCAAAGCTTACTTGGTGGCGAGGACCTATGCTACTAGACAACACCTATGGAGTTACACCCCATAACATCAGCTTTAACCTATTAGAAATTTCTGAACTTAAACGTCAGGATTTGTTTACAGAATTTTCCTGTTTGGCTTCCAACAATAACATATCTCTACCGGCGTTGGCCTCCGTAATGGTTGATATGAAGCGTAAGGACAGTAAAGCATTAGTCAATTAGCAGAGATCCGCAAAACATTTGTGGTCAAATTAGTATCTTTATTGCAACAGCAATTCTTTAAATACAGGATTTCTAGAATAATACAAAAGAATTCTAATCGTATATAAGTCCACTACTCTTAGTCCTAACATTAGTTAAGCCTTGATTAAATAGTCTATATTCGATAAAGAGATAAATTAACACTGTAACTTGTGTACGTTTTTTGCTTTAGTTTGGTTAGGACTAAACTTTATCGCATTAATGTTATTAATAAATGTAAACTTATAAAGTTGTTCTACGACCTAAAGTTATATATTTTTAAAAACTTGAATGAGCTTATAATATATTGTTGTAGAAAATGTCTATCGAAGTATATTTACATCCGCCATTTTTGAAATTAAGTGCGCATGCATGCGCACTTAGGTCGTAAGGACAGAAAAAAAAGAGAGTATTATTATGATTAGCAAGTACGGAAAACAAACAAAAATATAGACACATAAACATTAACAGGCAAACCAAAGAGGCAGATAATATTATATTACCGAGTAAGAAGGGGGAAATATAATTAAGTCACTGTTGTCAAATCATAAGGCAAAATCAATTAAAATATCTGAATATGAAAAGCAAAATGTTAAGTCGATCCAAAACAAAATCAATATGCAATTAAACATATTGGTATAATTATGATCAGGCATTATACTTTTTTCATATTTGTTTCCTATTTTGTAATTATAGACTCAAATTGCCTGTATTATTTTGTCATTAGTTTAGGACATATAACTATGTTAATTGATTCACATAATGTATCTACCTGAATCCTATTATATTATATACATCCATATTCTTATTTATTAATTACCGAACAACAAAATCAGTTTTAGTAGTAGAATGAGATAGCTAAAGCGTCTTTGTGCTGATAAGTTTAGGATCATACATTTACTAATATTGCTATGAACCATAAACCGTACATCTACAGCTATAATTTTTTAGGGACTTCAATTATGAACAGTAATAATTGATGAAATATATATCTTTCATAAGTAAAAAAATTCTAATTTATAATTTAAACCGTCAAATTGTCTACGTAATGGTAATTTTTCTGATATGACCGTAATGTGAGATGACTAATTTTACCGACCCCTCGACGTGGATTCCTGTACGTGGTGATGGGACCTCCCAGGGAACGTTCTGAATTTTCAGTTACTT
>NW_013666173.1:330459-362219 GCF_000517525.1 Limulus polyphemus | reverse complement strand
GTGTTGTGGACATCGTGTCTGATGCTGGTGTTTGGGTATAGTGTTCACGAAACCCTGGCGTTGCTGCAGTGACCTTGTTTGATATTGTAGTGCGTCCCCTCGTAGTACTCCATGGCGGGTGGGATCAGTGGGCACTGAATCTTTCTTATTAATTATGGATCCCTAATGAAAAAAAATAGTAAAAACTATGTTTATTGGTAAACGACCACGCCTAGAAAACTCTGAACAGCAGTCTCCACCGCAAGATGGACCTGTACCTCGCTTTCTGATCTTGCATTCACTATCCGATAAATCTTTAGGGCAAATGTCTCCCTTTTTTATTCAGAAGGGCCTAGAGGGGCTTACTGGCTCTCCAAAGTCAGTTAAGAAGCTCCGTTCTGGAAATATCTTGGTTGAAACATCCACAGCTAAGTACAGTGAACTCCTCTTGAATTCAAATACCATTGGGGATATACCCATTGACGTTACATCCCACACTTCATTGAATTCGTCATGAGGAGTTATTGTTGAGAGAGACTTGAAGTCTATCCCCGAGTCAGAGATCCTTGCTGGTTTCTCCAATCAAGGTGTTTCAGCAGTTCGAAGGATCTCCACTCATCAAGATGGTATTATGGTGCCGACCTCAGTTCTTATTTTGACCTTTTCATCACCACGTCCACCTGCCACTGTTAAGTCAGGTTATTTGAACTGTAAGGTACGGCCCTATATTCCCAACCCTCTCCAATGTTTTCAGTGCCAGCGGTTTGGTCATTCGAAGACATCTTGTCGTGGTACTGTGATATGTGGTCGTTGTGGTGGCAAGTACCACGACGCCTACCAATGCAAACAGGACCCTTACTGTGTTAATTGTAGTGGTTCCCACCCCTCTTATTTAGGTCTTGCCCTACGTGGGTGGAGGAGAAAGAGGTACAGCATTTGAAGACTGTTCACAACATTTCTTATCCAGAGGCTCGGAAGCTATTGTCACCCTACTCCATTTCGGACATATGTCACTGCACTATGCTCCACTGCTACAGTGGAAGTGCAGACGAATCTTTCCATGCCTCCATTCGAGTCTTTTTCACGCCATGTGTGAGGTCTTCTGCCCACCATGGATAACAGAGTTGATAGGTCTACATCTACTCCAGTCTCTGTCCCCACTATGCCTTCCAATGACTGCCTGGGTCAATCTCCTCGGGCACCAGTCTCTGGTGTCCGTGCAGGTCCTTCTTTGGCCCCTAAATGCAGGATGATCGTTCAATCACGTCCTCAGTCATTGGATTCTCACTCTGATGACAGAGATCTGCCCACTCGATCAAGGGCAGGATACATGGAGGTCGATGTTTCTGTTTCTTCTCCTGCCTTCTTGACCATCAAATCTCGGGCAGAGCGATCGCCTCTTTCCTTTTAGGCCAATCGTCTCTATGATTATAATCGCCCCTTTACACTGGTGGATCTCAAACTTGCTCGTCGTCGGTCTGGTAGTACACTGATCGGACCTGATGATGTTCATTATGAGATGTGGCGCCATCTCTTTCCTGCATCACTTGCTATTCTTTTTTCATGTTTTGCATGTTTTTCATGATGCTTCCCTTTCTCTAAACCTGAGAAGGATCCCAAGATTCCTTCTAATTATCGTCGAATAGCTTTGACTAGTTGTCTTTGTAAGGTCCTAGAGAGGATGGTTAATGCTTGTCTTGTTTGGTTCCTCGAATCGAGCACACTCCTCTCACCCACCCAGTTTGAAACATCGATCAGGGAAGCCTTTCTCAAGAGAGAGCACCTTGTTTCTGTGTTCTTCGATCTCGAGAAAGTTTATGACACCACGTGAAGGTATGGAATTTTGCAAGACCTCCACTCCTATGGGTTGCGTGGCCATCTACCCATTTTTATTCAAAACTTTTTACTGAACAGGCGATTCCACGTTCATGTGGGTTCAACTCTTTCCCGTTCCTTTCCACAGGAACTTGGAGTCCCTCAGCGCTGTGTATTGAGTGTCACACTTTTTAGTGTTAAAATTAATACCATCACAAATAATCTTCCTCTGACTGTTGCAAATGGGCTCTATGTCGACGACTTCCACATCTCATGTCAGTCGTCGAACATGAGGTTTATTGAGTGGCAGCTTCAGACAGCCCTCAATCGGTTGTTGACATGGACCACTGCAAACGGTTTTAAATTTTCTTTTTCTAAAACCGTTTGCATGCATTTTTGCCGCCAACGGGGTCTCCACCCCGATCCCGAGCTCCGTCTAGGCGATATAGTTATTCGTGTGGACCCTGAGGCAAAGTTCTTGGGGCTTATCTTTGACCGTAAGCTTAGCTTCATTCCGCACATCAAGCAGCTATGTATCAAGTGTGCAAGGGCTGTGAACATCATCCATGTCCTCTCTTCCAGCTCTTGGGGAGTGGATAGATGTTCTATTCTCAGGATCTATTGTGCCCTGATTCGATCCAAACTGGACTATGGGTCTTTGGTCTATGGTTCTGCCAGGACCTCGGTCTTGAAGATGCTGGACCCCATTTACAATCTGGGGCTTCGGCTCTGCACCAGGGCTTTTCGCACTTCTCCAGTCCAGAGTTTGTACACTGAGTCCTACGAACCTCCTCTTCACCTCCATCATTTGCAACTTTCTTTACAATATGCTACCAAGCTTCGATTCTTACCACGGCATCCCACCCAGTATTGTATCTTTCTTCCCCGATGTGCCATGCTCTTTTGGAACAGATGGTCTGCTATTCCTTCCGTTGGCCTTTGTATCCAGGCACAACTAGTTGAACTGGGTCTGGCATTGGATGACATTGCTGTCCCCAATGATCAGCCCATTCCACCCTGGCTTATTACCATTCCTTCCTGTGACCTTTCTCTGAGTCATCTGAGGAAGGCGGATACTCACGATTGGAAGTGCCGTCTTCTTTTTGCTGAACATCTTTTGAGCCATTCTTCTCTTCCTATTTACACGGATGGTTAGAAATCGGGTGACTCTGTAGGTTCTGCCATGATGTGCTGTGGCTCGGTAGTTGCTTGCAGGATCCCCTCTACAGTTTCTGTGTTCACTGCCGAGTTGTATGCTATTTCTCTTGCCCTGGATCATGTAGAAGCTATGCAGTACAGTAATTGTGCTATTTACACCGATTCTCTTAGCTCTCTACTGGCCCTAGAATCGCTTAATGTTAGTTCTAACCCTGTTCTCGTCGATATTCAACACCGATTGGCCCACTTTTCTCTATCTCCTGTTTCCATCCAGTTTTTCTGGATCCCTGGCCACGTCGGTATTCACGGGAACGAGCTCGCTGACACCGCAGCTAAGTCCGACTGCCAGTTGACAGTCGACTTGGGGTGAGCAACGTCATAACAAGCTTTTCCAGATCAAACCTTCTGTTGGTCTTTGGCCGCCTTGCTTCCGTAAGGATCGGAAGGAGGAAGTAGTTCTGGCAAGGCTACGCATTGGTCACAGTTTTTTAACCCATTGTTTTCTTTTATCAGGTATTGACCCACCGATGTGTAGCCATTGTGACACTCAAGTCACAATAGCCCACATTTTACTGTCCTGCCGTCGTTACGACCGTGAGCGGCGGCACCATTTTAGTCACGCATTTTCTAAGAGTTTACCCCTGACGTTGGACAGTGTCATTGGTAATGGTGACATTGTCCAATTAGATTGTATTTTTAATGTTTTACACACTATAGGTCTTTTTAATTATATATATATAAATCTTTTATCAACATATATTGGTTTTAACTCACTGTATTTTTACATTTTACTTTAATTTACTTTCACTGTTTTTACCGGTTGTTTGGTGCAGATAGCCTCGTTGCTTTGTGCCATAAAGCACCAAAAAACCAACCAATTTTACCGATTGGCCATTTATTATTATTTTATATTTGACGACAAGGGTCTGAGAAACTAAAGGTAACGGGTCATGATGAATAACGCAAGTCATCATCTGATATTCATTTTCTATTCTATGGTACCTCTTGACACGTCGAACTCCAAAACAGCTCAGAATGTAAAATGATTTAAAGAAATATACTCTCATTTAGCAATGTTTTCTAAGCCTGAACAGTTACATCTGGTAACGCTCTTTCTGAAAAGAAATAACGCATTAAATCCCTGAACAATACCACTTTCTGTAGAGTAGAAATGCTTCTGTTGTATTTACTGCACAAAAGCTTTCAACTAAACTAAATTAGAAGAAACTATTTCTAGACTAAGCGTACTTGTCTGACAAATAATCAAAAACAAACTTAATCCTGAACAGTGAAAAAAAAAATGTCAAGCACGTTTCTTGATCTCTCCATTGCGCGCTTTGGGTTAACGTTTAAAGTAATATTTAATCTTCAATCTTCCTCAAGCAACAAGATTATTAAAGGACATGTACAAATTTGAATAGCTAAACAACTGTTGTTATTATAGCGGCGGCATGGCTACTAAATGGAAGGTAAGTGGCATTAAGACATTTTTCCATTTGATTAGTTAAAACATTTTTGATCATACTTAACATGAGCAACTAGAGAAAGCAAATAGTAATAACTGACGTATAATAAAAATATTCAGTTAACTGTAATACTTCATTAACGTAGTTGTATTAGAGATGAAAATAATGTATGTGCTATTCTCCTTCTTACAGCTTAGATCGGTGTTTTTTCTTTCAGCAAACAACAATCGTTAGTTAAGCCACCATGTAGATATTATAATTTGAAGAATAAAACACGGTGTTTATCATCAAGTGGACTGAACTTTCCATTATTCTTTTCAATGAAAAAACCCTCCCTCCAATACAAATCGTTATAAGATTTGTGTCAGGAGTGGAATTATTTTGATGAAAAATAAAATAAGCTTCAGACATAACTTCGGGATTACGACTCTGCTTCAATGCGAGATCGCAATGTTGCTGGAAATGATAAAACGGTGGAAAGAAAACCAAGAAAAATGAGACAGAAAACCAAGAAAAATGAGACATAATATTAGAAGAGGGAGAGATAAAACATGAAGAAGATCAAGAAAAATGAGACAGAAGCTAAGACGAGACAAAATATTAGAAGAGGGAGAGATAAAACATGAAGAAGATCAAGAAAATTGCATAGAAATTAAAAGGAGTACAAAAACGAGATAAAAGATTTCGGAGAAATTACAATAAAAATAAATGTGATGAAGGACAAGACAGGAAATGTACAGTTTGAATAATGCACTCAATATTTATTTGCACTGGGGCATCTGCTCCAACCTAAAACATCATTAACTATGCCACATGGAAGAGAAGAAACCATCTGGTTTACATCTGTTACCATTATTACTGTTTTGCCATCTGTAACTGCTGAACTTTCCCGGATTTCTCCATCTTTATCAAGTTACGGAATTTAGCAGACCCATTCATTAATATTATTTAATTGAGAAACCAAAACTATAGTGGAAAAGTAGAATGGGAGCCAAAAATAGGTGCAGTTTGAAACCATTTCCAAAGTGAATGATGAAATATTGAACAACAAGCTGTTCATCTTGATGTTCACTTAAAAGGATCAGCTTTAATAACATTGAGTAACATTCTAACATAGAGCTGCAATATCACGCATTGTCAGCTGCTCTTATAAAATACGTTGGAGTGTTATATGAGAAGAATTTTTTAAAGCAAAATTATGGAACAGTGCAAGAGAGATGGACAAGTCCTTGATCACTGATGAAGATGTGAAATAAGGGTGGTGAACAAGTCCTTAACCACCTGATGAATATGTGAAATAAGGGTGATGGGTAAGTCCTTAACCATATGATGAAGATGTCAAATAAGGGAGATGGACAAGTCCTTGATCACTAATGAAGATGTGAAATAAAGGTGGTGAACAAGTCCTTAACCACCTGATGAAGATGTCAAATAAGGGAGATGGACAAGTCCTTGATCACTAATGAAGATGTGAAATAAAGGTGGTGAACAAGTCCTTAACCACCTGATGAAGATGTCAAATAAGGGAGATGGACAAGTCCTTGATCACTAATGAAGATGTGAAATAAAGGTGGTGAACAAGTCCTTAACCACCTGATGAAGATGTCAAATAAGGGAGATGGACAAGTCCTTAACCAACCGATGAAGAGGTGAAATAAGGGAGATGGGTAAGTCCTTAACCACATGATGAAGATGTCAAATAAGGGAGATGGACAAGTCCTTGATCACTAATGAAGATGTGAAATAAAGGTGGTGAACAAGTCCTTAACCACCTGATGAAGATGTCAAATAAGGGAGATGGACAAGTCCTTGATCACTAATGAAGATGTGAAATAAAGGTGGTGAACAAGTCCTTAACCACCTGATGAATATGTGAAATAAGGGTGATGGGTAAGTCCTTAACCATCTTATGAATATGTGAAATAATGGTGATGGACAAGTCCTTAACCAGCTGATGAAGATGTGAAATAAGTGAAGTGGACAAGTCCTTAACCACCTGATGATGATGTGAAATAAGGGAGATGGACAAGTCCTTAACCACTTAATGAAGATGTGAAATAAGGGAGATGGATAAGTCCTTAACCACTTGATGAAGATGTGAACATACTCGCTCAATTATCTTATCTAGATGCACTACGTGAAATTATGAATTTCTTGATATTGGAACAATTCATAGATGCTTTAGTGGAAGAAGATATGCACATTATGCTAAAGCAAAGTAGCTGTACATCTTTAAGTAGAATTGTTCAGTTTATAATGGAACTTGAATCAATTAAAGTAACAAATAAACAACTGAAGAGATTATACAGAAATTATGAGATTAACAGATCAAATAATGTAGAAACATCAATGCTGTCTGAATGAGTTCTTTTTTTTCAGAATGAAAGAAGTAAAACAAAAGACAGAAGGTGTTAGAATCGCAACGTAAAAGGGCGTATTGCCAGCATACATAAACTATTAGGAAATAGAAACTACGCCAAAGGTCGATAGAATAAGGAAACTCCTATATCTGTGAAAAGCATAGATATTACATCCGAGACTGTGGTGAATGTAACTGTTGATAGCAAACCAAGAATACAAAACATTTAGGATGAGAATACTGAATTTGCTCCAATTGAAGTAAGTAGTGCTTCACTGAAAGAAACCACTGATAAAAAGCTTTGCAACATATTGAATATTGTTCGATCTGATTTAGCAGTGGAAGCTAAGAACTTGCATCACAGAGATGTAGCAAAAGAAAAAATAGAAATCCACTCATGGAAGGAAACTTGTTTATTTATCATGGTGTATGGAAAATTAACATAGACGAAGAATGCACACTGGGAATAAATTTCATTCAAAAACACAGTTAGAATAGCTTCGAACAGTTTATTAGTTAATGATTAGGAAATCTATGTGAACTTGCATAATAATTACTCCCCCAGATGCTTAAATTCCAATGACAACAAACATAGAAGCACAATATAATGAAAACATTCAAACTAAAATGCAATAGAGCAGCTACCAGAAAAATGTATATTCCAAATCAAAGATCATCGATCATGAGTATCTTCGGAGGTAAGTTGGCAAGAATATAGCCAAATGATTAGATCCAGAGAAGATTTGCTCAGAAGTCGGTCAACCTGCTAAATAGCTTAAGGTCACTTCCATAATATAATTTAAGAATGGAACCACCAAAGGATTCCTTCGACCATCTACCTGAAGAGAACTCCCAAGGTGACAAGATGGCAAGTGATGATAAAGGACAATAGGTCATCCCACTTTCAAACCATAAATCACAGAAAAGGAAACAAAAAAATTCGGTCAATATATGGTTCAGAAAAAATTAATTAGTAAAAAAGTTTGGTTTTGTTAATGAAAATTTTGATTGTACTTCACACATATAATAAAATGTTTAATTATTGTAGTCTCAATATTTGTGAACATAAATATTATTAGTTATGAAGAGCTAATTAACTGTCAATTACGGAAGTTCAGTGTACCATGGTTTTCTTTGTGTAATTGGATTGTTTAAGAGAATTCACAACATAGGGAGGGGCAGTGTTGTAGGCTATGTTTTTAGTTTAGACATTTATATTAATGTTGGTAGAGAGAAGTTTTATGTAGTGTAATAAGTGTGGCTTAGCAAGTAAAACCTTCTTGAAAGTTTAGGGAGAGATTTGGGTTGTATAAAATGCGAGTTAGGCTAAAGTAGATATTTAAAAAATTGTTAGTGTGTCACCGAGTGTTGATGATAAATCACTGAGTTAAAGAGTTTAATTATTTAATTTGTCTAATACTATCAGACGGTTAATCAGAGAAATCTAATGGCGTATATTTAATGGAATTTCTTCCCATGGTTCATTTTTTGCGAGCTGAGATTATCGATCTAATTGTAACTTTAAATATGAATAATACATGTTTATAATGACCACAGCAATTTCCTTTCCTTTCCTTTACTACAGTAAGACCAATAATACTGGAGATTGAAGGAGTTGATCACCCCTTATCAGCCAATAAAGTAGCACATTTAAAATGCAGAACAGCTGGGTCTAGGCCTAACGTCACCATTACGTGGTGGCTGGGTAGTAAACAAATAAAGATGATAACAGTCAGAACAACTGACAGCACCAGCATGACTATCAGTACATTGTCCTTCAAACCATCGAAAGAAGACACTGGAAAGTACCTTTCCTGTCGAGCAGAAAACCCATCGATACCAGATGGCGCTTTGGAACGTGGATGGACGCTCAATGTTCATCGTAAGTATATGAATATTTTCAGCGTTCCTCAGATAGTTGATTTAAAGATATAATTAGAGAATTTTAATAACTAAGTACCTAAATCCTATCTTTAAAGTAACGGAGTGTTAGATGCTTTGTTTTGTAAGTAAAATACATGCAAGTAGAGAAAGAAATGGCATATAGTAGCATACAACGCATTCTGTGCTCAATACCCCCCCCCCCCCCAAAAAAAAGTTCAACATCAAGTAATTCAATCAAAAAGCAAAAGGGAGAGCAGGAATGATGCAAAACGAAACGTAACACACGTTATAGATGTCGGATCAATGAAAATATTGTTCATTTAGGTTGAAGTAGGTTAGTTTACTAGAAAAATCTCCACATTAGTGTAACACGAAACCGACTGTGTTTGACTAATAACCTCTACGTGTTCCTTGAAAAGTCTATCCTTTATGGCAAAATTTCGGTTTTCGATTTCTTGCGGCGGACAAAATGAAGATAGTCCATTGTGTTTTTTTGCACTAAGAAAACAGTAACAACAAGAGCTCTCTCTTGTGGCCAAAATAGAAAGACTCGCTACAATGTCAAAAAAGAAAAAGAAGAGTCACCTTTCAGCTGAAACATTTTACGTGTAACTGAAAGTAATAAGTTCATTAGCATTATTTATTTAGCAAATGGTTCTTGAGAAACTTTATCCCCACAAACTTTCTGTGGTACAGTTTTATTTTAAAATAGCTTAATTAGACGTTACAACTTTAAATATCATCATTAAAGAACATAGTTGAAAAATATTGTGTATACCCCTCTGTGATGTTTCTAGGTGAATTAACTCAGGAGTTATACTAGATAGTTCCGCTAAACAAGAACTTATACAAGATAAGCTATTACTGAATAGTGCTAAATGTATACGAGACAAGTTTAGCATTAATTGTGGTGAACACAAAATGTAATACAAAGAACACAATCTTTAGTAAACACTCGAAAGACAAAATCACTGTATGTGTGTGTGTGTATACTTGCTTTATTGCTTCTTCACTAAGTCAAGAAGACGTTTTTCCCAAACCGTCTGTCTCTCTTTTAGATAAGCCTAAACTGACACTTCGACTTGGAAGTAAACTTCGACACTTCCACATACAAGAAGGAAATGATGTTTATTTAGAATGTAACATTGTCGCCAACCCTTGGGTTACAGAGATTCGCTGGAAGTTCGAAGGTTGGGATTTACACACTAATACCTCTGCTGGGATCATTATCAGTAATCAATCGCTAGTACTTCAAAAGGTGAAGCGGGCTAACAGAGGGCACTATTTATGTGTCGCCTCTAATAGCGAGGGCCTGGGAGAAAGTAATTCACTCCATCTGAAGGTTCAGTGTAAGTAATGATCTGTCAGGAAAGTAGTAATGCTAAATCTCATTATTAAGAAATTTTAAAATTGATCCGATTTTACTTTTTTGTTCTTATTAGTTCGTACCATCAGTTCTTAATTACTGTCGTTTCAGGCTTTATAAGGTACTTTAACTTCAATTTTCGACCACGTGTTCAGTCTCTTTCTTTCTTTTTTTTTCATTCCTTAGTTATTTTGGTCTTATCATATTAGTTGTACTTCTAATCCCTAATAATTAAAATTTCGCTTTGGATATCTTATTTACATTCTGACTTATTCAATAGTTATTTTAAAGGCTTGCGTAATTATTTCCAAGTCTTACAGCTTCTTTCACCAACTTCTTCCGAACTTACGTCATTTGTCTCTTACCACATTTTAATGTTTACCCACATCTTAGCCTACTACGTTTATTGCTTATTAAACTCTGACCTCCCTATTTACCCTGGTGGTATTCACCAACATTGAAGAAGCTAAATCTGGTACCAAGGTATACAAACAAAGACCCGTCGCTTGCGTTTTGCGTAAAAGGAGGTATTTTCTACTTTGTACTTAGGAGGATTTTGACTTCTTAATACGAGCTCAAAAGCAGTATATAAGTAACTTAAGACGTTGCCCCAACTAAGTTTTCGGCGCTTACGAAGTATTCTGTTGGGTGTTAATTATGTTTGCTGTTGTCGTAACTCAAGCTCTACCTCTTACCATCTTTTCTATACTCTTCTAAACGTTTTGGAAAACTACCAGTTTTATCAAAATAACTTTTACAATAGCTTATGTTCAGACTCTTCTTCGTTCTATTTTAAACACCGCTTTCGTTAATTGCTGAAAAAAAGAAACCCTACTAAAACATTTCAAGAGACTGACCCCTTCTGAGCTGATTAGCCTTACCTTCTCCTATTTCACATTACATGATAAACTAGTGTGTATTCCACACCATAATTAACCTATTCATCTACGTTCCAAAGGTATATCTATATTAGATATTATATCTATAGTTTTGCCACAAAGTGTACTTAGCCGTTCAATATTTTTTTAAGTCAAGATACCACTGTTCAACGTTTTATTTTTTACTTTTGCTGTTAAGTCTACTCCTATTGAAATATTTCGCATTCAGTTATAGAATGATCTATTCAGATCATGTTATTTTTCAATCATGACAAACAAGCGATTCATCAGTTCAGGCCATTAAACTCAAGAGTCTTGGTGAAAGCCATTATGAATCAGATAAATTTACTCAAATACTTCGTTGTAAATGATCTTAGTTACTAACATTTCTTCTTAGAACTCCAATTTTTGTACATTCATAAAATCCAAGAATAAGTCTAAAGCTAACATTTCATTATTCCCCCCTCTCTGAACTTTACGTTTTCTTTATCGATCTCGAAAAGTATGGTCATGTTGATTCCAAAAAACAAAAAAACAACAAATAAAAACGATGTTCTTTTACCATAACCGGATTGTTCGGTTTATGTGTTTCATAGCAAGCCGGCTATCTTTAAAAGAGCCCTCTATCTTGTAGCTTTCATATAGTGCACTTCCTTCCCCAACTAGGCCTTTTTCTATTAGACGTTTTCTTCTTCTTGTTGCTAAACCTGTTGTGTATCTGGTAGTTCTTGTTGCAATCGGTTCATTTTTAGCTCTTTTGTAAGCTACGTTTGTTTTATATTTGCATTATCTCGTGAATTGCTGATATCCTCCTCTTCATTTCTTGTTCGTTTGTTTTATATTTTCATTATCTCGTGAATTGCTGATATCCTCCTCTTCATTTCTTGTTCGTTTGTTTCTTGTACCCCATTAATTCATATTGTATCTCCAAGAATTATATTCATAGATTTTCATTAAGATAACGAAGAAACGAATTCGTATAGAGAATGTTCTAACAAATTGCTGTGTTTATTATATAGAACTACTGTGCTGTTCCCATGTTTTGCACTTAATCTATACCCCTGTGCTTTAAATTTACTACTATATTACATATAGAATGATAAACTGAAAGGTTTCTAAATATAGATTAATATTAATCCACTTTTCGACCCTTTCTTTTTTTGCCGAAATTAATCCTCTGTACAATAAGCTATAGTAGCATGACGAGGTACTGGTAACAAAAAAGTATTTTTTTAAGGATTACTAAAAATATTTATTACTGAAGTTACAAGCTTAAACGAATTAGTGAATTATCTTTGGATCTGCTTTGTGGAGAGTAGGTTCTGGAATATTTAACATGCTAATCTGGTTTCGTAGTTAATCAAAATTAGATTTTCGAAGTGTAAGTTCTTATATTTTTATAATTTGTTTAGTTGTAATTACATTTAATAATAGTTCAAGCACATTCTTTTTTTTTTTTAGTCAGTCCGATTTGTAAGTCAAACCAAAAGATGACTTACGGGGCTGCTCGGCACGAACCAGTACAACTTTTTTGTGATGTTGAGGCAGATCCGGGTAACGTTACCTTCCACTGGAGGTTCAATAGTTCCAAGGACGCTGAAAACGTTCTGACATTTACTAGTGATAAGACTAGGAGCACAGCAACAGTCATTCCGCGCACGGATAACGATTACGGGTCTTTACTGTGTTGGGCCAGCAACAAAGTTGGTGTTCAACAAAAGCCATGCGTTTTCAAAGTGGTTCCAGAAGGTAAGGGAAATAAAATAAATTGATTGAAAATAAAGTAATGATCCAAGGAACAAACATAAATACACATTTCTTTGTCTTCATCGTTGATTGGTCACGAAGTCAGTGACGTTTTACTAAATATAATAGTTTCTAGCAATTGAAACTTTTCCCTGATGTATAATTCATTGCTCGCTCAATATAACTTAGCATTTATTTTCTTTGGAAGAGTTTTATGACCTGAGAAAAGTCTTGCCATGATAAAACATTTCACGGGATATTATAAGAATCCTACTACAATGAGAAAGCCCAAATACATCAACCGTTATTTCAAATTTCACCTGGTTTATTTATTTATTTTTAGAAAAAAGCCACAGTAGGCTCTCTGCTGTGTCCACCTCGGGGAATCGAACCCCAGATTTTAGCATTTGAGTCCATAAAATTACCGCTGACCCACCCCACCAGGGAACTCTTTTGTGGAAGTTATCATTTATTGTTAAAACAAAGTAAATCCTAGGCCCGGCATGGCCAGGTGGTTAGGGCGTTCGACTCGCAGTCAGAGGGGCGCGGTTTCGAATCCCTATCACACCGAACATGCTCGCCCTTTCAGCTGTGGGGGCGTTATAAAGGAACAATCATTTCCACTATTCGTTGGTAAAAGAGTAGCCCAAGAGTTGGCAATGGGTGGTGTTGACCAGTTGCCTTTCCTTTTCACTGTTAAATTAGCACAGATAGCTCTCGTGTAGCTTTGCGCGAAATTCAAAACAAAACAAATCACTCAAGTCAGTAATGTTCTATCATTTCCCACTGAAAATTTATGTTTTACATCCTTATGCATATTTTCAACACCATTCTTATTCTAATAATACGCTTGTTAAATAACTAAATAACTAATGCATTTTATTTATATGAGTGTTATAAGTTTCAATATAGAGAAACGTATTCAATGCCCTCGGAAATATATTCTATATACACACACACACACCCAAACAATTAAAATACAAGAAGTCATAAATATATTCTATAATCACAATTTTTTAATTAATAACTGCATGGTATCAGAATAGAATAACAAAATGTCTCAAGTAGTCTATTAGAACATTTTAGAACGTTTCTCACTAAAACACAAAGTTTTTGATAATTTTATTAAAAAAGAACTTGTGACATCCCATAGTTATAAATAAGTAATTTTTAAGAGTAGTTAATGTCTTCCCATTAAGCCTTTTCTTCTATTACTCTTTCTATGACTGATAAAATTGAATTTTTCCAGGTCCTCCAAATACGGTAAACAACTGTTCTCTGCGAAACCAAACAGTGCATAGTGTTAAAGTAGAATGCGTAGAAGGATACAATGGCGGACTTAGTCAATATTTTGTAATGGAAGTGTACAACAAGAACTTCCAAACACTAAGAGTGAACTTGACGGCACCAGAGCCAACATTTGAAGCTGATAATCTTCCAGCAGGAACGAATTTTCTTGTTGTGATTTACGCTGTGAATGCTAAAGGACGAAGCCATCCTCTTGTCATGCGAACAAGTACCTTACCAGGACCGCAAACTCAGTCCAGAAAAGGTAAATAAAGAATAGAAGCTGTAATACAGTGAAAGACTATTGGAAATCCTACAGTTTAATAAGAAATGAAAAAAAAAGTTCTCAGTGATTAAATTGAAAAAGATAACAAGACAAAACTGTGTAATATCTAATGTGGTTTACCCAGTAGCACTGTGCACTAATCTAACGGGATAATATTATAAAAAATATTTTCAATGTAGAGTAATAGTGCTAAAAACGCAAACTACGTATTTCGAGAGATATTCAAAGTACTTCTTTTATTGGTAACGAACATTATGAAATAAAAATATGTATATTTTCAAAATTAGAATAACGTCTAGCATTTATAAAAGTTTGCTTGACTTATTTGTGGGTCTTTTTGGACTATATGGCAAGATATGTATTATTATTAGTCATAATAATGCCCCCCCCAGTGGCACATGGTATGTCTGCGGATTTACAACGCTAAAACCGGGTTTCGATACCCGTGGTGGGCAGAGCACAAATAGTCCATTGTGTAGCTTTGTGCTTAACTTCAAGCAAACTTAATCATAATAATATTCAACTGATTTCATCAATGACTCGGCGGTAAACTTGAGGTTAAAATATGAAGTTCAGTAAGCACAGTGCAGATAGGCAATTGTTTGGTTTTACGCTTAAACATGAACAAACAAATAATCATCAATATTTTTTCATTAATGTCAACTAGGTTTTTTTAGGTTGGAGGTTGTTATGGGTCGTGCTATTCTCGCACTTCGCCTTCCCTTCAACTGGATTTAGATTGTACTTGTTCGTATCGTATCAATGTAAACACAACACATTGCTGTTTATTGCTGGTGATCAATAAACATAGATTTAGAAATAGGTTTGGTTTCTTATTGGTAGCATATTACTTTCTTCTTCGCCTCTCTCAGTTTATTCGTTCTCTTTCACATCTTCCGACCTTCTCTTTTTTTTCGTTGAATATTTGTTTTTTTATATTCCTTTCTCAAGCCCACATCGAACCGGCCACTTTCTTTCCGACCTTGCACCTGTCTTCCGTATATTGAATTATAATGTTTCATAGAGGGCCTTGTGGCCTACATACCGGCTAAACTTAAAAAAGTGGTGGCAATACTCGTTTACTTCAATTATTTTGTAATGTCTTAGAGAATGACCAAAGGCTGGCCGCTTTCTCATCTTTCTTAATTTCAACCGATGTTCCTTACACCTAACTTCATAACAAAGGTTTATTCAAAATAGCAGATTTAGTTGAAATAAAATAAAACAATGAAGTTTTAAGATGCTGACTGTTGATCAAAACAGAGTTCACTGAACAACTAAGTATAGAAATTACTATATTTTAAAGAGCCCATTCTCCACTAACTTCAGTTTTCTGTTAGCAACCTTTACCGAGTTTATCGTCATTAATTATCATGGTTGCTATTAAGTCTTCTCTTGCTTATTTACTAATGTGACATGTGTGTGTGTGTATGTTGGAGACAAGCTGCAGATGAAATAATTCATACTTGTGCAATCTCGTTATCTTAAGTTACAAGTGTGTGAAGTCTATTTTCAATTGGGAGTACTTCTTGGTTTTAATATACAGAGTCTGCAGGTCCCTGCCTTTACTCTGCAACCCTCAGTTAGAATCAAAATATTATTTTAATACAAATAAACTGAAATACAATGCTACATTTTATGGACTGATTATAATAAACCAAAAGCAATTTGATGTTCCTTGGAAAAACAAGTCAGCACAAAACCATTACTTGTTTCCAGGTTAGCTAGAGTCCCAAGTGCGGCGGCCACCTCCTTCCGCACTTGTTCCTTTTATTTTCGTCTATGTATTCTTTTTTGATATAATAAAAAAACGGGTCTTTGTCTCCAAAGTTCAACCAATTATACTTCTTTTTCTTCACTCCATGCACCAATCGTGATGAACGTCATTGTTATTGAACCATGCCTAGACCCTGATTGATCAATGGTTGAGGAAAGTCCCGCCCTGATGACGAGTGAAGTTGGAAACGTAGTGCACACAGTGTAATTTTTAAGGAGACATGATATGATGATTCCCAGAATATCAACAGGTTCAAAAATTCAAGTTGCTTGAGATTCAGTTATTTCGCTGCGGTAGCTCTAACTCTTTCGTTCGTAAATTACGAAATGAAATTTAAGTAAATACCTTTTTTTGCTAACTTTTCTTTGCACAAAAAAGTAGTTACAGTATGTCATTTTTTTCCACTAATTAACATTGTTTGTTCTTGCTCAAGGTATGAAAGTTCCTTATCTGAGATACGTCATATCTTGTAGAAATGACTCTTCAGTTCCAAGCCAACTTAAGCAAAATACTTTTCATGTGTATGGTAGATAACAGGAGCATGAGAAGGGGCCTATTGGGAGAGCACATTTTGACATACGTCCCGGGAACACAATGTCACGTTACTAATAGAACTGTTATGCTTATGCATAAGATAAAAAGTATTTTACGTTATAGTAATATGGTGAAACTTATATGCGTTATCCAACTTCTTCCACAGGAACCTTCTGGCAAAAGAGTTTTAGTCCAATCTTAGTCGTCCTTGCTACCATAGTTGCGGGGCTTATAGTGATTGCCTGTATCACAGTTATCATTTTGAAAACTAAAGCTCGCTACCACGAGCATAAAGGTAATGTTCAGTCATCATTTTATAATCGAATAATATATATTGTATTATAATTCAGGGTTAATGTAAAGTAATATATAAACAAAACACAAAATAAATAAATAAATATAAATTCTAAACTCTATTTAAAGAAACAAAAAAAAACCCTTCACACTTTCCGGTCGTTATCCAAAAGTCATAAAGGAGATTGTCTGTGGTAATAGTACCCAAAAGCATTGGGGATATCTCATCTATCAGTCAAAATCCAAAAAGCAGATGAGAAATCAGTCAGTAGTCGTGGAAAATTCATTAAGGGTACAGAGTTGAGTGCTCACACTCACAACATCTCAATTCTTACTGCCTTTCACTGTCTGCAGTCAGTTGTGGGAAGGCAGTTACCCTTAAAAAATGCAATAAAGTTAAAAGTAGAAATAAGATAAAATCAAGCCACTCAAAAAATATATTTCTACTAAACAATGCTATATGCTAATTATGTAGATTTGGATATCAAATTAGTAAATGGTAAAGTACAATTGAATATTTTTGATAAAAAAGAGCATTTGATTTTCCCATCTTTAGTCTGTCCACCCCTAATAGTGTGGTTTCTCGTATGATGCTGAAAGGCATCATTACGTCTCAATTATAAAGATTTTTAACTGTTTATAATAACAGCACGTTTTTTATGTATGATGTTATATTATTCATAACTAAATTAGAAAATAATGTATATAAATACTGGCAAATAACAACTTTTTTTCCAAGTTTTTATAATAAATTCCAAAATATTTTATTAGATAAATATTCAATGAGGAAAAAAAAACAACCTTTTTTTGTCACTAGAGGTAGTCAGCTACATTTAATACGTAAGTTAAATTTATTCAGTATAGTCAGGACTAAAAAGACAAACTTCAATTAGCTGGATTTGTCTCAGCTATCCCATGCTATACTTGAATAATGTGACAATATGAACTACTTAAAGTAAATCTTGTAGTTCTTTTTAAGATCTTTTATAATAAATAAGTCATTTTCAGAAAAGGGTGGAGGTTGGGAGTAACGTGTAGTAGAATTATTAGGGTGGTATTTATTCTACTTTAAGTATTTTTAAGAACTTTTAAGTGTGGAGAATGGTAGGCATTGTTTAGTAGAAATATATATTTTTGGGTGGCTTGATTTTATCTTATTTCGACTTTTAACTTTATTGCATCTTTTTAAGGGTAACTACCTTCCCACAACTGGCTGCAGACAGTGAAAGGCAGTAAGAGTTGAGACGTTGTGGGTGTAAACACTCAACGCTGTACCCTTAATGAATTTTCACGACTGCTGACTGGTTTCTCATCTGCTTTTTGGATTTTGTCTGATAGATGGGATATCCCCAACGTTTTTGGGTGCTATTACCACAGGCAATCTCTGTTATGGCTTTCGGATAACGACCGGAAAGTGCGAAGGTTTTTTGTTTCTTTAAATAGAGTTTTGAATTTATATAATGTTTATTATTGTTTTATAGTGCTGATTTTGATCGACTATTGACAATTAATGTAATTGATATAATAGTTTTGAAGCTATACCTCTTAATATATATACTTTTTTAAGCTAAAGTTACTTCACTAATGGAGTTAAGTATGATTCTTTCCATAATCACGAAAGCCCAGCCATCACAAACAATACTCTTTGTATGTCGGAAATATCACGGGTAACGACAATGCGTTATTTGTTTTCTTTTGTTTATTGTCAGACGAGATACTGACAGAGATCACTACGTGTAAACGTGAAACTGTCAAATGGACAAATAACAAGAAACCTAACAGGGGTAATGACAGTCAAAAAGGTTGGGATGCTATTGCTCGTAATAAGGTATGGTGAAACTTTTCCCTTCCCTAAGTATTCAAAATGCAGTTGTATGTTATTTCTAAGCATTTTAATTATCTTTGTTTATATCCAATTAGCACTCGTTAATTTACAATGCCCGAATTCTTCCCCATAAGTCCCCATGCTGTAGCATTTAATAATTAGTTTTATTAGTTTCTTATGCTAGTATGGTAAAGCGAATGTATTTTGTATAGCTTAAAAATTAGTTTTATTTGTTTCTTATTAGTTTAATGGTTTAAATTTTGATGATCTGTTTCACTAATCGCGTTCCATGTTGTAAATGTTAATCATATTAATATTTATAATCATTATTCGTTTAAATAATTATGGAAATCAAACAAAGCAAGGAATCCGAAAGAAGTCTAAAGATTTGTTTTAAGTGTCAGTAAGCTGTATTTCTAACTTGCCTTAAAAGATGATCACTAATATATGAGTATCCATGTTAATAACAAAAACATTATTTTATCATTATATAACAACAACACATGTTACACGACTAATTTAATAAATCTCATAAAAGCTAGTAATGAAGTAAAACAATAAAACTTCTAAGCTCTAGAACGCAGTTTACGAGTCATGTAATGATTCAACGTGTCTTCTCGTTGTGTGTGTGGCAATTATATTCAAAACTCGCTGGTAAAAATCACCAAGACAAAGTTGTAAAATATATTACAAAATGGAACTTAGACAAAGCAGATAGCATATTTAGATAACTGTAGTTACTTAGATTGATTAATATCACGGGCCTGCGATAGTTTTATTGTCTTGAAATTTTTACATGTTCTACAGTAATTCCTGTACACTGATCCAGAAAATGATATCCATTTTCTCCATCACGTACAGATTTTTCATAAAACGTCGTATGTACTTTTACATAAATGAATCATTTTCATTGAAAGCCGGGCACATTTTGTTATGCTTAAAATGTTGACAGCCACTGGCTATAGATTTCTCTAGACCAATCGCGACGTGAGTCTTATCAATCGTTTTAGAACCCAAAAATAACAAACATAATAATAATAAAAAAATTTTCACTGTCGTAAACAAAATAATAATTTGATCTAAGTAAGAGTTTTTTTTTTCTTCCCGATTTGTAAAACATCCTTACCTGACAGAAAAAGTAAATATTATTTTCGAAGTCTGCATAGCTGAAGTATAGAAAATCCGTTATTAAAATCAAAACAATTTTTATGAAGTATAAATTCGCAGACCTGTGTAATTAGAACTATAGTCAGATTATTCTGTTGTTTGCAAGAACAGTGTTAGTACTTGTGTGTTATCCTTAAATAGCTAGAAAATGTCTTTGATTTCGTAAAAAAGAGGGATAATCGATAACGGTAACAACTGATGAAAATGCATCTTAGAAAAGGTTAATATTCGTCATAGCCTCAAATCACTTATTTTTACGATGAGCCTGGCATAGTTTGATGATTAAGGCACTTGACTTGCAATCTGCGGGTAGCGGGTTTGAAACCCGTCGTTAAACATTCTATCCCATCTAACCTTGGGAGCGTTATAATGTGACGGTAAATACGTCTATCACTTCAAAATTAGGGACGGCTAGCGCAGGTAGTCACCGAATAACATTTCGCAAAATTCAACAAAACAAACAAATATTTACCCGGATTTGACTTAAGATTTAAAATAAAATATTTTGTCATGCAAGCTGTTATGTAAGTTAGTCTGGTACATTATTACTCGGATTTATCTCCTAGCTTCGTCTCAAAAAACGTTATAATAATATCGGGGCTCATTATTATAAACACTTTAGGTATTATCTGATTCATGAACTTTTGACGTACATGTATTTATTATGATTCAATGTTAAATCGTAAAAACATAATGTTCAATTCACACACGATGTATTTGAATATGCAATCTGTCGACACGATATTCGAATTAATATGAAAGAATAAGAGACTTTTATGAAGCATTTAAAAAGTATTTTGGTATGGGCTAGGTATCATGATATCACAGGTAGAACCCCCTAGTGGCACAGCGGTATGTCTGTGGACTTATAACGCTAGAAATCGGATTTCGATACCCGTGGTAGGCAGAGCACAGATAGCCCATTGTGTAGCTTTGTGCTTAACTTCAAAACAAACAAGCATAGGTAGAAAAGCATGGAATGCACGAAATATTAGTTAAGTTCATGATACGTAGGAGAAAACAACAACAACAACAACAACAAAAAAACAAGTCTGATAACTCGAGATCTTTCAAAAGTTACTTTCTTCGTCGTGGGCCACTATTAGTTTCAAATAATGTTTTAAAACTCTTTGAACCACAGTAACAAATCATCAAAAATTGAATCAAATCAAATTATTACAGTATTTATTAGGAGCAGCGTTACGTTGTTATTTATTAGTATAATTTTCTTAAATGCTATAAATAAGACACAACTAGTGTTAGTTTGAAATTGCCATAGGTTTTCTAAATATTAGATATAATACTCTGATGTTTTAAATAGCAAATCATTTGTTATACAAAATACATTGTTTGTAGTAAAGCACCACATGGTTTTCCGAGATGTTACGTATAACAACTCATCACTGTTTGTAACAAAGCGCCACAGTTCTCCTAATCTTTGATTTTTACTATGTTATTATTTTTACGCATGAACGCATTCTTGTTGTACTCCAATAATCGTAGAAGTACACATTTTAACCAAAACGGTACCTTATGGTTAGAAAAACCATGGTTTCTGGTATAGATGGCTCCTAGTTTTGAGCTTTTGATCAGTGAGAAGGTAGTCGGTAAGCAGCTCGATAACGCCAATTTTATAGCACGCCCATGGATGAGAGTGCTGAGCATGTTTATCAGCACAACTTCTCGAACCCTGGGTCTCTTCGCTTTGCATAGCAGCACGTTAAACAATATGCCCAACCTGGTCTCCATATTTAAAGAGTTACAATTATGTGTCTACTGATGCATTCGTATATTCAGTTTATATACTGACCTTAAACGGATTCTGATTCAGCTAATTTCTTTGTTTTGTGACCCTCGGTGGGCCAGCGGTAAGTCTCTAAACTTACATCTGTAGAATCTGGGGTTTGATTCCACGCGGTAAACACAGCAGATAGCCCAATGTGGCTTTGCTCTAAAACAAAGAAACAAACAAACTCTTTGTTTTGTAAAATGTACAATATATGTGTGGTTATTCTAACGCATGGAGAGAACCCGAATTTTAGCACTACAAGTATCTAAGCCCAGAGTCACTGGAAGGGGAGGGACAGTTCTGATACACTGTTTTACAATACAAAATAATAGTTGTCAGTAATTTCGTACAACCTTAAGTGAACGAACATTTATGTTAATGAACAATTTGACAATTTGTAATTTCTAATCCCTTTCTTCATTTGCAATTGAATTTTCAAATCAAAATAACGTATCTATATATTCAGTTTAAATCATTTTACGTATTTTAAATGCGAGTCTAAATGGAATTGATTTCTGGTCTCAGTAACGATGTATTAATACTAAACTAATTAAGCTCATAATTATGTAGGAGTTTTAAATAATTACTAGCTTAATTGGATTAGTACTAATGTTTTGCAACGATGAGCCAATTTCAATTACCCATAAGAGTAAAATTGGACTTATTACACTTAAAAAAAATTTCAAAAAGACAGTTTTACAGAAGGTATAGAAAACAATATAAAATTAATTACGACGATAGCAAACCTTTGGGAAAACACTTGTACAGGGGATTTTATACTGTGAATATCAAGGTTCATGGTGCAAGTTTCATTGGCGCAAAAACCGCTCTACAGTTTGGGGTCGTGGGCGCGTTATAAGAGTGATGGTTAATTGTAAAAAAACCACTATTTATTCAGACAAGAATAGACGAAGGGTTGAAATGAGTGCCTTTGACTAGGTGCATTCCATTTAGTTTATCAGTTCAAAATTAGGGAAAGTAATGTGCAGATAGCCCAATGTGAAATGTGAATTAAATGCAAATATTATTCCATCTTTTCTTCTCAATTGTATGAAAATTAATTGCATAGTACGTGTTCATAGGTTATACTGTGATTGGTTGTAATCCAACCACTCAGAAAATATCGCGCCATTATAAAGCATATCAAAGTACAGACGGTCATATTAGGTACTATGACCAGTACTAGTTGTGTGAATTCAGTCATGACACCCAGGAAAGAAATACCGTAGGACAAACCTGTAAAATTAAAGTTTTGGTTGGTTAATGATACTCCATGCGAACATTTACTGTAGTATTTCATGTTTCAGTAGGAGATGTATGGAAAACGTTGAATTATACGTCGAACTGGCGCTGGTAATAAATGGTCGAGGTAGAAAGGAGAAACTTTCTACAGGTAATGAGTGTTAAGTATCTCAGGTTATGTTGTTGTTTTTTTACGATCTTTCCAACAACTCTGATCTAATTACAGGTGTGAATGTTACCGTGTTGACATTAAGGTACACATTATTACTAATTGGTTTCGGAAATGTAGTTTCACGAGAAACTGCTGAAGAGGATGAGTAACCAAACCAACAGGTTGAAATTGGCATCGATCAACGAATAGTGAAAGAGAAAAGCTATATACGTGTACTTTTTTTACAGATTAATTGATGTTCGAATTCTTCAACAACAATCAATATCAGTTTCTTCAACAATGAAGAGAATAACGGTATAATAGTCAATTTACAATAACCACAGTGGAGCATGATGGCAAATCAATTCAAGATTGGAGCTACAACTCTGCCAACAGTGTTGGAGATCTACGCAATCGTGTTTGTACCTAGACTGTTGACAAGTGCAGCAAATTCTAATCAATCATGCTATTTTCTCGGAAACACAACTGATCAGGTGTTGATTTATGTTTCAGTAAGAGAGTGATTCCAAGTACAAACCAGATGTGGTGAAACTGAAAAATATATTGACGTTAAAATGGCCGATTGGATTTCATCTTGCAACCATGGTCTCGATACAAACATTTTTATTCTATATGGGCTTATGCAAAAACTTGCAGAAATGTGGTGAGTAATACGGGACTGTATAGTATCATGGCAACAAGGTGTGATGCTCTGTTTAAAACAAAGGGATCACACACCATACAAGGTTGTAGTGCATTGTACAACATATTAGCTTTTTTTTGTATTTTCTGCGATGACGTGTTTTTACTGTTAATAAATTCACTAACCAGTTTGTTTGTGAATGTTGCACAAAGCTACTCGAGAGCTATCCCTAATTTAGAAGTGATGACCAGAGGGAAGGCAGCTAGTCAACACCACCCATCGCCAACTTTTGGACTATCTTTTAACAATGAAAAATGTAATTGAACGTAACATTATAACGCTCCCACAACTGAAAGGGGCGAGCATGTTGGGTGACGGGAATCGAATTCTCGACCTAATGAGCGCCATAACCACCAGGCCTTGGCAGGTCTCCATACAGTTGCCACTATTCATTGTTTTTGACTACAGTATGTGTACCGCTCTTATGTTTCAATAATTATTTCTATTACTGTATTTGTGCATTTATATGTATTAATAGTACGGAAACGACCATCGTACTTCTTCCCATCGTTGCTTTGGTGATTGTGCAATTTACAATATTGCACCAACAATAAATGGTTAAAAGGAAAATAAATATACAAATAAATAATAAAAACAACAACATATTGTTGCTGTGGGCTAAATACGCTCTACTTTGATCGATCAAGCGTTTATTTGAAAAGTAACGGTTAAATAAGTGAGCCAGATCTGGTTGCTTTGAATTTATATGGATATTCTTACACATATTTTTTTGTATTCTTTTTTCTGTTGCTTATCTCCTATCGTGACAAGAAAGTAGTTATTTTCTCATACGTCTATATAAAGTTACGTGTAAAATGTTGTCGAACTCCAACATTTTTGTGTATTTTGCATATCAATTTCATAAATGCGCATTTAACGGTGTCACTTGACCTAAGGCTGGTCGATTAGGTCTCTTATAGTTCTCTCGAGGAAAAAAATCAAGTTCGTTAAGAACATGGAAATGTTACTGGTCGTTATTACTGATGTGGCATGTTAGGTTTTAAAGTGTAAAAATAAAATAAGAAAAGTTTCCTTTGGCCGATATTTTAAAAGCAAGGTTTCGAAACAAGTAACACCCCCTGGTTTCAATCATTAAAACAAATTACTTCTTTGGTATTAGTTCTTGGAACAACTCAATTGTTCATTGTGCCAGTATGCAATTTCGATTTGTTTTCTTCACGCAACAATAGATACCAAACAGCTAGCGTTGGTTGTTCGATGTAAAGAATATAATAGTTCCAAACCAAGCTACTATATTCCTCCCATATTTCTAGCGCAATCATCAATCTAGTATGCAAAGTTTAATTTTGGAAAGTAGTCGCTGAAGGTCGCACTGAATTGAAAAAAAAACAAAAACCAACAGCAAAAAAATTCATTAGGATGTGCACACACAATAAACAACTCTCTGCTTTGACAACCACTTACAGGGTATTAGAGTCCACTCTTACCAACAACCAGCCAGTATTTGAGCTTGAAGTGTCTTACTAGGATGAACTCGTGTTTCCCACGGCCCGGTGAATATGAAACTAATAAGTAGAGAAATCCAAATGTGTTCAAGTGAATCTACAATCCAAGAATATTAAATGTAAAGTTTGGGTAAACATATTACAAGGTTTGCACGCAAGCACGCGCGCGCGCGCGTACACTTGCAAATACGAATCCTTTATTTCGTATGTGTTGGAGATGAAATACGTAATTTTTAAATTTACAGCGTAAATAATTTTTCTTTTATGGGCTCGTAACCAAAGACACAGCAAGCTATTAAGTTGTGGACAGAATGTAAATAGTCAGGTCCTTTTATAATACGACTTTTTATTTCAGTTTTGGATAAATGATTTCATGAATTTTCAATGACAAGAAAATATTTGTTTGTAGTTAAACACAAAGCTACACAATGGGATATCCGTATTTTGCTCACCACGGGTATCGAAACCCGGCTTTTAGCGTTATAAGTCTACAGACTTGTCGTTGTGCCACTGGGAAGCAATACAAAAGTAAAGAACCTGCTTAAAATATCCCCAACTGCCTCATAAGTGTAAGATTACACACTACAAATATCAGATAAAAAAAGATTATATACTACGCGCAGATGAAAATTCGTTTCTAAATAGATGTAAATTTTAATTTTGTACAGTAACTTGGGGGGGGGGGATAAAATAATAATTTAAGATTAAAACTAAGACAGGGAACATAATAATAATAATCAAATGTATTTACATTTCTTCATTTTTTACCTTTGTATGAATATTCGGGTTACAAGCGCGAATGTTCTATGTTTATGGCAAGTCATCCTGGCCATAATGTATTGGTTTAACATATCACCCAATACTCGAATACGCGTTGGATCAACAAGTTGTGTCTCGTAAATCGGTAACCAACCGTCTTATTGGTTATTTCGACAACGCGTGCAGTCAATAATACTGTCGTAATTCTTGCTAGGCCTTATATTTATAAGAAAAAATAAAATAAATAATATACTTAAACATGTGAGGCGTAACAAAATTGGATATTTTGACAACGCGTTGAGTCAATAGGGTATAACGCTGTTGGATACCAATCTACAGGGCCATAACACATTCATCCAACAAGTTTTAAAGTTTTTAATGTGATTGAAAACTACGGTATAAGTGGTATGTTCAGAAACGTGTTGAACCAATATCTTATGGCCCTAACGGCTTTCATAGACGTTAGATCAATGGTAACTTGAGTAATATTCAAATACATGAGGGACTATTTGACAATTGAGCTATTTAAGTTTATTATATATTACTAAGGAAATGGGTTTAAATATATGTGAAATACGTATAATTAGCTAAAATTTATCCCTGCTGTCACATTCTCTGTTTAAATATATGTGAAATACGTATAATTAGCTAAAATTTATCCCTGCTGTCACATTCTCTGTTTAAATATATGTGAAATACGTATAATTAGCTAAAATTTATCCTTGCTGTCACATTCTCTATTTAAATATATGTGAAATACGTATAATTAGCTAAAATTTATCCTTGCTGTCACAATATCTGTTTAAATATATGTGAAATACGTATAATTAGCTAAAATTTATCCTTGCTGTCACATTTTCTATTTTTTACTTTATTTTAAGAATGCAGGTGTACAATATTGTTTATATTTTTAACAAGTATTAAATCTCAATTACAGCTATTCAAGGAAGACTTAGGAAAACTATTCAAGAAACACTTGTAACATTTACAAAATTTAACCATCCTAAAAGTCTGAGCATAATTTGTAAATGTCTTAAGATTTTATTGGTTAGTTTATGTGAGAGTAGTATTCCTAGACGAATGGTGTACAAGCATTATGAATATATACATATAAGCATATTGCACATATTTGTACTTTGACACAACTTTATAAACTCAAAATGTATGTAGTTTAGGTTTCGTTTTAAAAGGTATAAGGTGTCTTATTCCAAATTTTTACATATGTTCAACTTTCATTCTGTAAAGGTCATAAAATTAGGGAACAACTAGTAAGTATGCATGTATCTATACATTACACACTATTTGTACTTTGACACAACTTTATAAACTCAAAATGTATGTAGTTTAGGTTTCGTTTTAAAAGGTATAAGGTGTCTTATTCCAAATTTTTACATATGTTCAACTTTCATTCTGTAAAGTTCATAAAATTAGGGAACAACTAGTAAGAATAAATAAATAAATATATTTACACGAAACCGCTTTATTGATGTTGTACATCTGCGGGCAAAATTGATTATTTTATAAAGTTTAATCGACATAGTTGATAACGCAGAACAAACCTCACATAACGGTAATATTTTGTTTTTGTTTATTTTAGCATATAAATCAACTCGGATCATGCGTCTTCAAAGTTCGATGACTCACAATCAATTGGAAAAGATTCTCACGTGAAAAAACAAATCAAAAACCTCCCGCAGAATTATTAAAACATGAAACGATACAAAACGAATTATCTTTGTCATCTGTTAATCTTCCCACAAGCCAATTTGATCTAATTATGTTTGGAAATATTTATCACGCGGTTACAACTGCGTAATTATAAATATCCGTTTTGAATATAATTATGAAGCGGTAATTCAAAGCAAATGACTTTTACGATAATTGTATAGAATATATTGTGGTGTGATTTAATGCGTTTATTTATTTATTTTATTTGTCATTTCCAGCTCACGTTAATTGGAAAATTAGATTATTCAGTAAATTTCAGTATTAACTTTTGCGTTTTGGCGTTCAACAAAAAATGTGTAGGTCTCGGTAACAGTTCCGGTTTTCCAGTGAGACCCGATGAAGGGATGTTGCCCGAAACTTTGTTTTCGTGTTCACTAATAAAATTGTTTTAATTTAGCGAGCTTATTATCACTATTATCATATTTCTATTTTACATTTTGTAATTTCCTCTTCCACGCAGTTCTTTCATTACCTAAACCAAACACTAACGATGTAGACTACATAAATTGAACAATGTTCTTGAAGACGATTTTAACTAAGTAATAATGATAGACAACATAAATTAGGCAATGCTACTATAGACTACAAGAAATAAATGATATTGCTTTAGGCGACAGATACTAAATAATGATTGTATACATAGTATTAACTAAACAGAACTAACATAGACAACAAAAAATAAAAGCTAATATAACATAAACTAACTAAACAATCCTGGTGTGTGTGTATGTATATATATATATATACATATATATGTATATATGGTCATAATAAGCTAAGCAATCTAACAACGTGATATAGATTACAAAAACTAAACACTGTCAGTATAGAGAATTGAAGATAAACATTGCTAATCTAGACAAATAAGTTTGGTTACTCTGACATGTTTTCTGGTTAATGTCCTGGGATTATTGCTGTCTGTTATGTAAATATTAGATTAATTTACTTTCGTTAATTTGTCATTTTTTACATTCAGAACAAAGACTGTACAGGTATATTCTCTCTCCGTCAAAAATGGCGAGGTTATTAAGAAATATTTTTATCTTTAACATTTGTTTATTACGACCTCTTGTCTGGATATTCTGGCTAGTAGGGAAAAACCAAAACTTTGAACTGGAACAAAGCACGTGACTCATAGTTAATCAGCTATTCCATCATATGTTTAAAAAGCTAGCTACAGTGAGACTGCTTTTTCATCTAGTATTAAAATGAATTAATCCTTTAAGTTGTTTTAAAAATAGACATTGAACAGACAGTTACTTCCAGGACCAGTTCACGCAGCGATTGTTTCACTTGCCTTAATAGTAATAATATACGACATAAACGTTTTATATTTCTGCATGGCCGAACCTTTATCGTATATAAATAATCAATCATTTAATCTTTTAACTTTAGAAAGCTTTTTCTTTTTACACATCCTGCTTTTCAGTTAATAATATAAGTAAAATGCATACTACCATTATTATTAAACCACAATATTGATATTTTTCAATATATCATAACTATCGGGCAACAGCTGGCAAAAATACATAGCTATCGAATCTACTATATTGAATCAATTTTTATTTGGCGTAAAAATGCACAATAAGCTATCGAACTCAAAATTTTAGCGGCACATCGCTGTAAAGTTACCGCTGACTCACTGGGGGACAGCTATATTGTATACTAACTGGAGTATCCGTCCCCTGGATGGAAGTTATGTAAATTCATGTTAAATGAAAGGTTATCTTAGGACATGAAAAGTTGCTTCCCTTATATGTAATTGCAAAAAACGCAAAAACGACCATAAAAATTAAATTTGGTGAAAATCCATTTAAAGGGGGGCGACATAGTGGTAAAAAACGCAAATACGCCCATAAAAACCGCAAAACTGAAAATTTTTATGTACCCCCCGCATCGACCTAATGAGCCTCCAATCCAATTTTGGTGAACATCCATCCAAACCTTACATAGTAGTTGCATGGACATACAACAGATAGTACTATCATGTTTATATAGATTTTTTTTCAGGTTTTATTTTGACAAGATAATATTTCATATATTTAGTAACTTGACTAACAACGGTTTATAGGCATAATAAAGTGGTTTTATTTTATGCTTGCAACGTATTAATGGTCAAATAGTTTTGATATGAAAACTTAAATTGTATATATTACTCAAATGACAAATAATTCCGAAATTTAACCATGCGTATCACCCAGTATTTCACGAGAGTCTCTAAACAGGAATTAGTCAGAATGAAATATGATTTAAATGTCTTGCTAAAAGTAGCTCAACACATAGAAACAATTAGCTACCTGTATAAGCAAAAAGTATCTTTTTTTTTTTTTAGATTGTTATTCTATATTATTTCACGATTTTGTTCTGGGCAGAATTTGTTTTTTTCACATTTGATTTTGTTTGTTTGAAGTTAAGCACAAAGTTACACATTGGGCTATCTGTGCTCTGCCCACCACGGGTATCGAAACCCGGATTCTAGCGTTGTAAGTCCGCAGACAAACCGCTGTGATACTTGGGGGCTTCACATTTGAAACGAGTAAGTAAGGACGAAGAACAAGATAAAAAAATACACTTCGTTTAGCAGACATAATAATAAATATAAAAACGTTAAAGTATCGATTAATTTTACTGGTTTATTAATCGAAAAATATTTCAAACTTATTTACATCTTTTTCTTAAAAAAAAATGGTGATTTGAAAAAAAAAAAACTGCTAAAGATTTGATTACCTTTTGTTCCGACCGACTACAAATAATACTTTGAACTAAGTCTAAACGAATTATCTAGGCGAAGTTCGATTTAAAGGAATGGGTTCAGTTGCTATTAATAGCAGCTTTCTTCTTGTTTTTTTTAACTTATCTTGGTCAGAAACAAATAGTTGCATATGTGGGACAGACAAAAAAAAATAGAGTTCAATGTAAGTATGGTACAAAGTATGTAATAACAGAGACATCTGATACTAAATTGTAGGTTATAGTTTTATTTTACACGTGATTCTTTCGAATGAAGAGTAAATCTGATAGTATATCTGAATGCGCTTCTCTGGATAAATTTTTTTACCATAACCCCTCTATAATTTCAACTTTTATTTTTCTGTTCCTATGCGCACAAACCTATTTCCTTTGGCCCAGTTGTTGGAAATAATAAGAAGGTATTCAGGGTAGAGAAATGCTGTTGATTTGTACCTTTTTTTTTCGTTGAACCTTTACAATAACGTAACTATAGTTCTTTCTTTATAAATGTATACTTAAATATGTATTCTGCAGAGTATTTGAAAATTTAATGGTAGTAGGCCTATTCCCCGAATCCTTATAATATGGTATGATATCTAGCGTTGGAAAGGGCACAGTAAAAAACATTAGTTACGATTATTTGAATGTGTAATACTCCTAGAAAAATATGAAAATAATTCTCCAAATGATTCGTTCATTCAATATCAATTCGAAGAGACGATAAAAAAATAAGTTATTTTATTAAAAAGTAAATATGAAGCACAATCCAATATTTGTTGCCACACTTGTCTCTTGGTTACATTAGTTTCGAAGACTTCCTCCTTTTAAAAGTAATGCTACACAAGGTCATATCGAAAGAACAAGGCTGGGACTCTTATAGTGGTGGACTGTATATTATATGTATTGTGGTTTTACTTGTATCTTAATTACCACAGTGAACCTATATTTATTTAGAATTTTAAAATTTTGTAGTATTGATGTGTTTATTTATTCTTGTGAATTATTCAGCAGATAAGATGTTTAATATATGAAAGAAATAAAAAAAAATAACATAATATATTATTTGATTCCTCATTTGTTACTGAGTTATGCCGGTTTCGGGGAATTCCATTCTTTTCAATATTCCTAGACAAAGGGGAATCGAAAGAACAAAAATAGGCCTCTTACAATGATGGAATTTATACTGTGTATTTAAATTCTATATAAATGTAGGCCTCTCACAATGATGGAGTTTATACTGTGTATTTAAATTCTATATAAATGTAGGCCTCTCACAATGATGAAGTTTATACTGTGTATTTAAATTCTATATAAATGTAGGCCTCTCACAATGATGAAGTTTATACTGTGTATTTAAATTCTATATAAATG
>NW_013666173.1:321428-329489 GCF_000517525.1 Limulus polyphemus | reverse complement strand
TGTGTATTTAAATTCTATATAAATATAGGCCTCTTACAATGATGGAGTTTATACTGTGTATTTAAATTCTATATAAATATAGATTAACTGTGAAAACTAAAAATCGTACATAAAGTTCATTTGTTTCAATAAGCATATCATCGTTGTTATAGGGCACTGTTGTTTTTAACATAATGAATTTATTATTAGCATATCGGTAAGTGTGTTGTATTTTAGAAATTATGATATTACTTCGAAAAATTGAAGTCTTGTGATTATCATTACCTATCTATATCTTTTGTTTTTCAAGATAAACTCATCAGTTCCACTTCTTCATGACGATAAGCCAATCCCGTCAGATTTAGTAATGGATGTTGTTCGAGATTATACGGACAATAAACAGGATAAAGAGAACGCGCAAAACGGACATAATGAAACGAAAACATCTGAAATGTGCCCTGGCTCTGGTAACTCGAAAAAAATAAACGTGTGTATTTAATATAGTCAGCTAAAGGGTACTTTTTTGTGCCTTGTGCTCGTACTGTGATTGTAGTAATTATTGTTCTGAAGATGGCAGCATACTGAAAGACAGGGTCCATGTTTGAACGGATATACTCACATATAGGATATTGAAGTGTGGGACTCAAGAATATTATTTTAGTGTGCCACAGTATTTTAAAATCACATTCTGCTGAACAAATGTAACAGTTTATTCATTTTGGAAAAAGTCTTCAGCGTTATTTGTTGCTGTGTCCAATATGTTACCTTTTTTATTCCTCTGGTGTATTTTATGATAATGTCATAACCAGAAGTACTTACATATTATCCAAAGAATACGGACATGTTGATTTGGTATAACACTGTTTTTTTTCGTTAAATTGATAAGCAGAGTGGACTAAAACGGTGTTATTGAACGAAACGGGGAAGAAATGAAGCCTGAAACAGGAATTAATGTTCAGCTAAAAACAACTTATCGCTGTACTGTTGAGACAACTAACGGAGAGAACCAAGCCAAACGTTCTGAAATATAGATAAACATCCAGTTTAACTCACAATAAAAATGTTGTTGAGAAATTTATCTTGGTTTGGTATTGAAATATTTGTATTCATTCTTCCCTAAAAGTACATGTGATAATTCGTAGGTAAGCCTCTGTTATTATTAGTAGTAGCAGTTGAAGGTACTGTTTTTCACATATTTAGATACTTGTGCATCAAATAATTATACAGGCTTGATATCAAAGTGTTATGCGTAATAATAATAAAAAAGGTATAATCTTTGTAAACTATGAATATTATTTGGATGGAATGTCAATTATTAAGATATACATTTTTTTGATACATACACATGATGGTAATCCAGTTAATATCTGAATCATTAACAAAATCTCCAAGTGTGTGAATATGTTATAACAAAAGTTAAAAAAAGACAACAGAAAAACATGTAAATTGTATAGCATGCTAAGAAACGAATGTTTTAATAATAATTTGCACTAAATAATATTACTGTAAATAGATATAAAGTGCTAAGATATTTGAGCATTATTATTTAAAGAGTGAAATCCATCTTTTTTTGGTGGATATACATGAGTTTTTCACTAGTTTCGTTTTTTGACAGATAAAAGTTTATTTCTCTCAGCTTCTATAATTGTCTAAAATTCATAATTATTTAGTGGACTGGTATTATAATAAGTATCTCGCATACGATACAGCCTAATATGCTTAAAGCAAACAACTCAAAATCAAGTATGTTTGTGGTACAAAAAATTGCATTATTTTACTTTAAGTACTTTTGTGCTAAGAATCGTAAGTTTATAAATATAAAAGCATTCGCTTATTGGTTATAAGGTTTTAAAACATAACTATAAATGATATTTTAGAGACATAAGTCCTCAAAAATATCTTTCAGTTTAGATACACGTGGTCATAAAGGTATGTTTATTTGTTTTGTTGAATTTCGTGCAAATCCACCCGAGAATTATCTGCGTCCCCTTCCCGAATTTTAAAACGATAAACTAGAAGAAAGAAGCTAGTCAATACAACCCACCGCCAACTCTTGGGATATTCTTCACCAACGAATAGTGAGATCGACCATCACATTATAACGTCAACCCAGCGGAAAGGGCGAGTATTTTATTCTAGAATAAATATGCAGTAAGTCTCAAGGCTGCTATGTTATCATCTAAGGGTAAAAACATATCTCTTATCAAAGAACTTTTAGTGAAGGTTGATTGCATTGAAAATACAAATTAGCTGATTAAATCGCAAAACTTAAAATTATTTCGGTAATAAAATGGGTTAAAATGAAGAAGCCAGTTTACCTTTTACTCGTAGCCTGATTGAACAGCAGCTAACCGAGTTAATACAGCATTGACCGGAACCGATTTTTATACTTTCATGATGGTTATTCACAAAATATTAACAATTTATATGATTGACATTAACGTTACAAATCGTAATTTTCAATTCGATGCAAGTTTCATCTCATTTCAGATTAATTAAGCTTTTTTCAACTGACATTGGAATCGTGTTTTAAATTTTATTTGGATAGTTAATCTTTTTAACTTTGACTGGATAATAAAACGTCATAAAAGAAAAAGAAACTTCATCTGCACTTCTTATCAGTAGGTAAACGTTCAGGATTATATTCTGTAGCATGTATTGATAATTTATTAGAAAATTCATATAATGAGGCTTGCTAGCAGACAAATACAAGTGAGGTCTGCGTCTCAGCCAATGGTGGTGGTAAATCTAGACAGAAACTGATGGCACCTTAACTGCTGATAGGTACAATAATCTCTTATTCATAATGCCATTCATTGCTTTGGGAACAACATCTGCTGAGCAGGGATTCATCTTCCAGAAAGACGGTGATCCAAAGAATGCAGAAAGTGGGACGAAATTATATTAAAAAAACGAAAAAGAAACCTGTGGTACAATCACAACCATCAGTTTATGCATCTTTACATAGTTCCGATTTGAATATTATGGAGGTTGTATAGGTTCTTATGGAAATTGAGAAGGCCAAACAGCATTTAATTAGACAGGTTGGTCAATATTTGATCCATTCATTTAGGCTGGCGCGCACGTGTGTGTGTGTGTGTACATATGGGATCTAACCTTTTTTTTTCTGTTTGATCGTACACTTTTGGGGTAATGTTGTCTATACGTCTGTTTCCTTCAAAATGTCAGAGGTACGTACGGCAGCATGTGGATCTACTAAATAGCACTGACTCTGAGTTGATGCAGGGAAGAGAAAAACAACAAAAACATTTAAATGACACGTATATATATATATATATATAGCAGCCGCAGGGTTAAGTAATTAGTGTATTTTACAACTTCTTTGCTTTTTTAATAAAATGTGTTGTGCTAATAACAAATTTACCATTTAGTTGTAATTGCACATTACTTCAGTTTCATATAAGGAATCATTGGTGCACAGACTTGCAAACACAGGTAGAATTAATATGATCCTCTACAATAAATACGCCAAATTTGAAAAAAATATATAGCTTAAAGATATACGAGTTTAAATAAACCTTTACTTTTTGTAAGTAATGTAGTTCATATATTTATCAAAACACACAAACTTCGTCAAGGAGTAACTCCTATAACCACGAAGAGTAACAAAAACTCGTGATGCACTAATACATATTTATGCACTTTGGAACTCATAAAATATCGTGTTCAAACCAGCCTAATGTAGATACTAAGATTCATAGAAACATGAGGTATAAAGTTTGATTTTATAAATATCACAGAAATCATAAAACAAAAGAGTCACAGCAAACTCCTAGTCAAAGAAAAATTAATGAATTTCAGCATCCGTAAAAACACGTTATCAAATAATAGTCTTTAACTCAATAAACCAAACATTTAGTTGGGAACTATATTTTGTTAAAGCATGGCAATAGCAATTTGTCTGATATTTTTAGATGGCCAAACTATAGCTAATATATATATTGGGAATGTAAGCATTATAATTCACGCTGTGGTCGTTTATCGTTTTCTTTTAATACACGGGATATTTTGCTAGTCAATAATAAGTTCAAGCCCATTTCTATCCTCTATTAGATCAAATACATAAAATAATGTTTTGGGATACTTTACGTGTGAACCGAGCTTTCTCAGACTAATGGTATAATATAACTTATCGTTAGTGCATATAATTATGTATTGAAATAAACTAGTCAATAGACTCGTTCTTGCGAAAGTTTGATAGGTAAACCAAGTTTCTGTGCAAAAGAAAGTTTCTTTTAAAATTCGATATAACCTTTGAAAATTAAGTAAAAAATACTATTCGTAAACAGATCTATCGTGAAGTATTTGTCGCTCCTCAATATTTTTACTTATCTCGGTCTACAGTAATAATCCCTCCCTGTATGAAATCCATTATAGCTACCCCTTCATTGGCTTATAAGTTCAAAAGAGGGCCTCCAAGCTAGTAAGAAATCGAAGACAAACACGTCTAGAGTATTTTCCTTGTATATATATGTATATTTGTATTTATAAAACCTGTTTTCAGAATGATCAATTGAATGTTAGAAGGTTATTCAAATATGATTTTATTACTCTATCATCATTGTGATTATAACCGGTTGTTAAGATTAGCCATATTATATATATATAACGAAGTATATTTATTCATACTATATAATGCACTATTGAATTCCTAAGAGTTATATCCAGTTACACTGTTTTTAATTGATGATAAAAAACATGGGTACAAACATGGGTATAAACATTCTTGTTATGGAATCTTATGACACATGTATCATAGAACTTTGTTAATATATATCACACTATTGTTATTTAATCTGTTTCGTAACTTTCTATTGAAATTTAAAATCTGTAGATAAGAACGTTTTACCATTCTTAAGTGTCTCTCTTAAGAAACCATTCTTCCGTGGGAACTTACAGCTTCAATTCACATTCGCTTCAACAAACGTACGTATTTATAGTATTTTGGCACTTGTATATAAAGTTAAAATCATAAATAATATTCAACGTTAAACTGGTACACAATCAAAAACATTTTATTTAGGCCTAACTATGTTCTTCAAAAAGTTGACGACTCTACATTTTTCGACGTTACAACGTCATCACTCCTTCAACAACGTCTGCTTTTTGAATATAACTTATATTTTTAAATATTACCCTTTATGTTAGCAGAAGGATCAATACACATATTTTTTTTTATTTATGGTTGGATCTACAACTATTCGTAAATGTATTAATGTATTCTTTAACCTAATTTGATTTTTTGTTATGCAGTTTGAGGAATCACTGATAGAAAATCGTCATGATTCTCCGAATAAGCGTTTAGCGTGCATTTCTGTATCAATGTTTTTCTAACAATCACTTTTTTGGTAATGTTGGATATGCACTACTGTAAATATATGACAATTTAAAAGTTTATGTTCCGTGTAAGGGTAAGTAGTGGAGATCTAAAGAGCAAACGACTGGCATATGTGCTTTGTGATAATATATTCCATTTTAGGGGAAATTCGTGGATCAGAAGATCAATGGCTCGCATCTAGTTTCCACAAAATAGCGCTCCGCATTTTGGGGTCGCACGTGCGTTATAATAGTGACCATCAAATCTCGTTAGTCGAATAGAGTATGCTCAGCACAGGCAGTGGCTAGCTACCTTTCCTCTGGTCTATAAATTCAAAATCAGGGCTCGTATAGTCTTTGTGTAGCTTTGGAAGGAATGTTCGAAACAATATTCCCTTGAATTTTCTTAGTTAGGTTCATTAGTTGTAACACATTTAGATTATTTTTTGTTCATTTTGTTTACATTTATATGTTTTACATTGTTCTCTTCATGTGTCAGTTTAGGACTAATCTAATTTTCTAAGCTAGGTGTAACTTGTGAGATATTATATTGGGTCCATAGTCAAAAACGTGTTGACAAAATTCATAATTTAATGCTATCTGTTCTTTTTTCTTTTCTTGGGTACTGATGGATCATATAATGATATAATATAATGATCATATACTGATGGATCATATAAAGCAGTTTGTTATTCATATTCGTCTTCAGTAATGTATATGTTGTTTTAAATTATTGTAGTTCGGATCAATATTGTTCGCTTATTCTTAGTCACAAATTCTCAATAATAATTTACTTTAAGAAAACGAATTACGTTGTCTGTATTTCCCTCGAATATAGCTACCCAAAGGGGGTTTTGTTCCGAAAGAGAAATAACAACAACATGGTATTTGAGTACATGTGTCGAGTTCGATTCCACTAGTTTGTGAGTGGGGATATGAATACAATTTTAAACCTGGCGCAACCGAGATTCCTAGGTAGTCCAGGAACAGAAAATTTAAAGATGGGTTCAGGTTCAACGACTCTCAAAACTTAGTCTTAGACCCCATAATGATCGGGTGACCTTCCAGTGCGTTGTAGCACCCGTGGTACTTCTTAATATACAACAGAATATACACAGGACACCCCAAGTCTACATGATAAGTTTGGTCCAGCTAGCTAAGGGAGATGTTTGCGGACAACACACAAAGTGAAGGAATATAGGCTTTCTACAATTGCATATCTCTGTTAATATTATTTATTTTGCCCGTATGCATACATATCGTAGAAATGTGCTGTTAGGCGTAAAAATACACATTCGGCTATCTGTGGTCTGCCGACAGCGGGTATCAAAACCCAATTTTTAGTGTTATAAGCCCTCAGTCTTACCACTTAGCCACCACTATACATTTTCTTAGTTATATATAGCGAAACCTTTATATGTCACTAAACCTTCAACTAAATGTGTAACAAGATATTGACATGCGATAAAGTAATTGATGGATTTCTCCAGAATTTGTACTTTTCTTTATATATATTTATATATCTTGGAGCAAACACTTTTCAACTTATATAGTACACATTCTGTTTATAATCTACCATTTAAACTTTCATAGGATGTATTTTTTATCATTATTACATCTAATATTTGAGTATATACCATACTGGAAATCGTTATAGTAACTTATAGGAGTCACAAGTAGGAGGACCACACCCAAAATGAGGTGGCATAGTTTATGGGGGTGTCACAATCTATGATCACTACATTGTGGCACAGATACCAGGCCAAGGAGAATACACCAGGAGGGCGGGACTAGGTTGCAGAAGGGATACAAGTTCAGTAGGCGTCCAAAAAGTCTGCAGACTTTTGACCTTAAAACTGCACCAGCAGCGCGAGGGGCAGCCGGAATAAGCTTCAGTAAGCCACTGGAGTACGTGTATCGTACTTAAAGGTCAGAAATCAGTTCCATGAAACTGGGTTCATGTCCAGAATACCAGTTACAGCCCATGTACTAATCACAAGGCACCAAACAGCACGGCTGATATTTGCCCAGAATCAGGTCGTCTGGACTCTTCAGCAATGGACCCATGTATTATTCACAAATGACAGCAGGTTCTGTGTATCTTCAAGTGAACGACGTGTGAGGGTCTGGAGACGTAAGGGAGAGCTATATTCGGTTTGTAACATTGTCCACTATGATGGCTTTGGTTTGATGTGGAATCTGCATGTAGGGGCTTACAGACCTCCATGTAGTGGATGGAGGATCCCTGACAGCAAGATGTTATGTGAATGAGATCCTGCTACCCATTGTTCGCCCTTTTGCTGGTGCTGCTGGAGATGAGTTCGTGTATCAGCAGTGTAACGAATTTGTTATCATATATTTATTTTAATATCGATGTTGTTTAGATTAAGTTTATATTTAAAAACATTCTTAGCTTGTAGTGTTAGATATGTATTGCGGAATTCCTGCCTATTCTCCAAAGTTGTAGAAGATTCCCGAGAGTAAGAATCAACAATATATCTATATACGTATACATTTAAATATAGCTCAACATTGTTATGTAATCTGAATTTTCTAGAAAACCTTCCCACGCCTATAAATACAACCAACGCGCCGCGCCAAAAGGAGAGTGTCTATTAGTAGTTCGCTATAATCAGTGTGCTGTACACTTCGAAAGCTACAACTGTGATTTTTATAACGCTTATTAATCGGAAAACTTCAAATATTTGACCAGGAACCCCTACAAAGTTCGAACATTACAAATTA
>NW_013666173.1:319238-320493 GCF_000517525.1 Limulus polyphemus | reverse complement strand
GCAATACACAGTATTTAATATAGAAACACTGTGCAATACACAGTATTTAATATAGAAACACTGTGTCGTACACAGTATTTAATATACAAATACTGTGCAATACACAGTATTTAACATAGAAACACTGTGTCATACACAGTATTTAATATACAAACACTGTGCAAGGTAAAATATTTAGTGGTGATAAATAGGTTTTTCAACATGTTCATACATGTTTAACTTATTGATTGCTTTTGTTTATATCTAGTGTTTTACAACGCTACATATAGTTATAGGAAACACAAGTACAATTATTTCTAAAATAAGTTGTTCGTTTTATACAATAGTAATGAAAGACATTTCATAAGGACCTTAAGGAATATAGAGAAATAAGTTATAAAGACTTTAGAATATTGGGTTATTACATTGAAAATATACGAGTTTCTCAATAATAATAGATAATGTGAAAAGCAAAACAAAACAGAATAGACACTGGTTTGTATTAAAAAAAAGAACTGTTTTAAAAGGAGAACAGAACTTGAAGCACATAATAACAACCAAATGGTAAATGTATTAATCATCTATAAGTCTGTATTAGAAAGTAATACTTCGATAATATTAATCTATTTTCTCTTCAAGAGTTGAGTTGTTTGGTCAACAAATTATATATGCTACCTCAGGAAACATGTCAGACGCTAGAAATACATACTTTAGGTAATTTTTATCAGGATATAACATTTTGAAAATCATAAAGAGTAAAACAAAAGCTGGTGTACTAAAGCTTTTCATTCGCCATTTTTCTTGACTTGTAGATAATACAACAAACAGGCCCGGCATGGCCAGGTGGATAAGGCGCTCGACTCACAATCTGAGGGTCGCGGGTTCGAATCCGCATCCCACCAAACATGCTCACCCTTTCAGCCGTGGGGGCGTTATAATGTGACGGTCAATCCCACTATTCGTTGGCAAAAGAGTAGCCCAAGAGTTGGCGGTGGGTGGTGATGACTAGCTGCCTTCCCTCTAGTCTTACACTGCTAAATTAGGGACGGCTAGCGCAGATAGCCCTCGTGTAGCTTTGCGCGAAATTCCAAAACAAACAAACAAACAAGATACATACATGGTACAACTACAAATAACTTAGAAATGGCATTAAAAATCTCTTTAGCAAAATTTTAAAATACACTTATTTTGTTTTTGCCTTAAAGAAATTATTAGAAGTGATTGTTGTTGTTTGAAGCTAAGCACAAAACTACACAATGGGCTATCTGTGCTCTGC
>NW_013666173.1:290131-318271 GCF_000517525.1 Limulus polyphemus | reverse complement strand
CAAACAAACAAACAAACTAATACAACAAACAAAAATTTACGGTAAAAAAAGAAACGAAAAACCAAAATGATCTATGTTTCTAGCTTTTCTAATACAATGCACCGACTCTGTTATATTTCTCAGTAATCTGGAAATATAAGATATAATATTCCAGTCAAACTGGAGGTGAAAGATTGAGTAGTTGAGGGAAATTAGAGATAAAACAATATCCTCTCAAATTCTTACGTTTTGTGAATGAAGTGATTGCTAATAAACTACATGTGACAAGAAACTTCATAGTAGCTTTTTCATCTCTAGGAAGACAAATTTCGCATGAACAGAAGTGAAATTGCACGTGTACAGTGAATCATAAAATCAAATATTATGATGTCATACGTACGTTATATTAAAGCACGTCATTAAAATACTTGTTTGTTTTGTCAGTTCCTGGATATTATTCGTGTTATATATGTTTTTTTTTATTAAATGAAAGTTTTTCGTAATGGGACAGAAAATTAAAGAATCTTGGGTAATGAAACGAAAAGAATTGAAGACGAACTTTGTATTTGTATACCTAAGTTGCTATTTTGTTTCGCATGCGTATTTAAATAGTTAAGTCACAACGTTGCTTGTGTTAAAATATTTGTGAAATATGTTGGTGTTTGTTTTACTCACAACGCTGCTTGTGCTAAAATATTTGCGAAATATGTTGGTGTTTGTTTTACTCACAACGTTGCTTGTGTTAAAATATTTGTGAAATATGTTGGTGTTTGTTTTACTCACAACGTTGCTTGTGTTAAAATATTTGTGAAATATGTTGGTGTTTGTTTTACTCACAACGTTGCTTGAATCCTGTCATATATTTCGCTTAAGAGATTGTTTGAGAATAAAAGATGTGTTATCTAGCTCCTTGAATAGACAAGCTATTTTAGCGATACATTTATTGTAAAGAGCTTGTACATGAGTTGCTGCATTATATTTTGTTATCTTAAAGTTAATTGTTTTTCCTCTTCCTATCTAATACCTTAGCTTATTTTAGTACAAAATGTATGTAATGGTTCTTAGGTTTTCGTTTTACTTCGAATGAGAACAGAAATTGAAGAACAAAATAACTGTATTTTATCTGTTTCTAAGTCCTAAACTAACAAACACGTGGTTTTAGACGCTAAACTAGAAGAACAACACATATGTTAAAAATACATTAATCTAAAAGCATCAGTTGTTGCTTTGAATCAAATAGAGATTATTGATAAAGAAATAATAATGTCAAGTGCATTCTTAACCCTTAATGGAAGGGTTTGCATTCAATTTCTGTACATTATAAAACGACTAATCCCGCTGGCTTTGATAATCAATATATATAAATATACATTAGTAAATTAGCTTAAAGTAATCATTTTAACCTCAAGAAGCTAGCTCCTTCCAATAACAGTCTTCTGGTGGATCAGCGTTACCTTTACAAAGGTTAAAATACGTGGTTCGATTCCCCGCGGTGGACAGAATGCAGATATCCCATTTTGCAGCTTTGCGCTAGAACAAAAACTTAAAACTAATATAATCAACTAAAAAAGGATTGAAAACCAATAGTTCTTATTTTCTTAACTGGTTTAAAAACTTAACTAAACTTGGGTTCAGTTGACTGATGCTAACCCAGTTTTTAATGCCTAAAACAAACACCAGCATATTTCACAAATATTTTAACACAAGCAACGTACTAAAAGTTCACTTTAACCCCGTAAAGATTTATTATTATTTTTTTCAACTCGTGCTGAATTTGTCAAAATAATGATTATTTGAAAACGTCCTTCAAAAACGGCTATTGTGAACGAGTGTCGCTGTAGTTATTATCGCTTTTGAAAACTCTGCGGAGTGGATTGAAAGAGTTTAAAACCTTAACAGTTGACACGAAAGGACGAAATGGAATATGGTAGAGAGGAAAATACTCGTTATACTGCGCGCATTTTATTTTTGGCGGTTTCGAGACTGAATACATGACATAAACTAAATTTTGTATCAAAATGCTTAGTTTTCGGTTAAAAGTAATATGGATATTATTTTTTTTATCTTTAAACGAAAAATTCACCCGATTTCGAAAATGCGTTGAAGGCAATCTGCTGTTGAATTTAAACGTCTTTTAAAAAAATATGCTGTTTACCTAAAAACTTCATTGCTGATCTCGTAGTCGTGATGTAACTTGAACAAGAAAGAAACGAATAACGTAAGGTTTATATATCCGTTGAACATATTTTATGTAACATATACTTAGTTTTGAAATACATTTTCTTATTTTTTGTATCACTTTCTGTGATAACTTAAAAATTTGTGCCAGTGTTAGGTATAAGTGATATGCAGTTAATCAAGGTAGTGGACATACATGAACCACAGTAATACGTTTCTTCAAGGTAAAATGGTTTGTGACTGTTAACACTTACAACGCTTTAACGTGCAACATTAGAAACAATATACAGTTCAATTTCGATTTGATTGTAATAAGTTTTCTTTCCTGTTTTAAAGCTTTATTGGTTGCTCAACAATAAGTTTGTTGGTTTATAATGTTAAAATATGTCGTTCGACCCCTGCAGTAAGCACAGCACAGATAGTACATTGTACAGCTTCGCGCTCAAACAAATAAATAAGTCTTATTTGAAAACAATAACTTTTCTGTGGGGTAAAAGAAATCTTCAGAATTTTGCTGAACTTACTGATTCAAGGACAAATCTAGCCATAAAACGAAATTCTTACGGGTGGAAAATTGCACATTAATTAATTAATTAATATCCCTGAAATAAAAACAATAGAAATATTGTTTTGTTTCTAACCACAAACACAAAATTATAAAAACAACAACAATTATATTTACTTTCTCTAAGCCACTAAATTTAGCCCCCCCCAGTAGCAGAGCGGTATGTCTGCGGACTTACAACGCTAGAATCCGGGTTTCGATACCCGTGGTGGGTAGAGCACATATAGCCCAGCGTGCAGCTTTGTGCTTAATTATAAACAAACACTAAATTTATTTTAGAAAATATCTGTAGAATATACATTATGCCGCCTTTTGCTTTTTGAATTAATTGATTAATTTTCAGTTATTCGGGTTTTCTTACTTATATGCATCAGACGTAATTTTGGATAAAAATATCTACAATTGTCTAACAATTTTACCATCGGTTTGTGTCTCCCAGTGGCACAGCGGTACGTCTGCGGACTTACAACGCTAGAAACAGGGTTTCGATACCCGTGGTGGGCAGAACACAGATAGCCAATTGTGTAGCTTTGTGCTTAATTTCAAACAAACAATAAAAATTTTACTTGTATCATTCTTTACAGATACAATATCTGACTTCTTAGAAGAATCTTTGTGACCTGAAGCACGAGGTTGAAATGTGTTTCGTTATTTTCATTTAGGACACTTTATCCTTCAAATTAACATAAAATATCGTGGTTTTTCAAAATCTTACATTTTATTGCGTTATAAATTATATTCTTTAAGATTTTTTTTTATAGTTATGAATTTGCTTAGTTTTGTGTTGCATAGCATACCCATTTTATGGTCTAGCGTGGTGTGGTGGTTAAGGTGCTCGACTCGCAATATGAGGATCGCCTTGTCAGCTATGGAAGCATTACAGTGTGACGTTCAATCTCACTATTCATTGGTAATAAAGTAGCTTAAGAGTTGGCGGTAGGTGGTGATGACTAGCTGCCTTACATCTAGTCTATCGCTGCTAAATTAAGGATGGCTAGTGCGGATATCTTTTGTGTAGCTTTGCGCGAAATACAAACAAAACTATCCTATTTTACATCCAGTTAGTTATATCTCGCCATCTCTTGGCAAAAAGTGGCATTTTTTTTCTTACAGAAATTGACAAATATTATAATGACTCTTTATTTCAACAATTTTTTTAAAAATCATATAGAGTAATATTTATTTCGTTAACTTTAAAAAAAGATAACATATTCAAAAGTAAATGTCATTCTATAAACTCGGATGGAATGAATAATGATGTTTTATCATACATTTTGAAGAACCATTGGGGCCAATATGGTTTTAAAAACTCATCGTAATTATTATGTTTTCAGCGTTAAATAATTTAATGCCATGTATGGTATGCAAAATGACATATTTTCCCATTATTGTGAAATAATTCATTATGTACATGTGTGTATGATATTAATGTCCACTCACAACCTACAAATAAGTTCATAAGTATCCGGATAACGCAGGTTCTGAAACTTTTCTGCAGACAGCGCCTCAAAGAAACAAACACAGTGGCTCAGTGGTAAGTGGCTTATAACTCTAAACTTCAGATTTCGATACCCACTGCGGGCAGAGTACAGATAGCCCAATGTGTATCTTTGTGCTTAACTACCAACAAACAACAACAACAAAAGACACCTACTGGTTGGCTTACATTTAACTCGTGGTGGCTGCTGTGGTGAGAGACTTTCCGACAGCTACACACATGATTAAGATTCATCCTACCAACAAACAACAATAACAAAAAGACACCTACTGGTTGGCTCACATTTAACTCGTGGTGGCTGCTGTGGTGAGAGACTTTCCGATAGCTACACACATGATTAACATCCACCACCTAAAATTCTAAACGTAAAATTGCGGTATAACAGAATCCAACGCTGCATACTACCCCGAGTATCCCAAATTGTACAAGTATGTGAACCACCACTTCAGATGGGATCTCCTCTCCAAATGGGATTCTGACACAAGGACAAAGAGATACCAGTTTTTAGCAGCTGTCGTCTGGAACTTTACCTGAGTAAAAGGATTACTACATGTTTATCATCTTTGGGCATTTTGTTGAGAAAAAATACCAGTTTTTAGCCGCTGTCGTATGGAACTTTACCTGAGTAAAAGGATTACTACATGTTTATCATCTTTGGGCATTTTGTTGAAAAGAATGGCATACCACATAGAGAAAACCTGCACGAGAAGATAGGAAAAAAATCACCTGAACTAAAGATATGCTCTAAAGTAGTTATGGAAGAATCAAATTCATAACTTTTTCAGTCATTACTTATGTTGTTCAAGCATTCAAAGTTTCAGCTGTCGTCTTAACTCCCTAACCCCTTATTTAGAAAATTAATTTCGAGTTTCAGTACCAACTACAGTAACACAACCTTAGAAATAGCTGTGAAATGTCTAGTATTGACCCTGAGACATACCAAACTTCTGGTGCTAGTAATGTTGAACCTGTTTTTTTCTCTTTTGGTTTGAAAGCAGAAAATCCAGATGCAAAAAATACATTATTATCATCATACATATATCACAACGTTCGTTTGGTAGACTATAATTATGTTATTACTTGTCTCAAGTTTTAATTCCAGGAACCACCTCCTTCTCGAAGTGATAACAGGCTTACATGAAACACCTGCCCGTAAAATAAAGTTTTTACCAGCACGTCAGGTATTGCCAGTAAATTATGAGCAACGGCTGTTTGAACTGACGCAACATCTGCCTGGGCAAGCCAAGAGATGTTGCCACTTGGAACAATAAAAAGTGAAGTATAAACTTCACTATAAAACATAACCTTGTTTCACATCTTCTGCATGTGGAAACGTTACCACATCTCTATATAACTCACTCTTACTTTTACGTTTTGTTTTTCAATAAACACATACCCTGGATGACTTGTCGGTACTATAAAATATATATATATGTGTGTACGTACGTACGTGAAATGACAGCTGGATAACTCTTGGCCTGCCTATACTACAACAAGCAAAGAACAAGAACTTAGATAGTCGTGAGTAAACTATGCTTTTAATAGCATATATTAAAAGTCGCTGGGATATCTTGAAAACTAATAATTTGTTATGGAACACATTTATAACATAAAAAGTTAGAGCAGTATGTTAACGAATTTAACAGTTGGACCTTCTTGAAATACTTATAGATTTTTTAAATATAGACATAATACAAAAGAAAACCATCCTAGTGTACAATTTATGTATTTAAAATATGATTAGATGTTAACAACTGGGTTATCTTGGAGGACTTATGACTGGTTTTGAATATGAAGACATTAAAGAGTTCAAACATTATAGAAGACTGCTCCAGTGGCTAATCGGTAAAAAACAATAAACTGAATATTATTAAACATTTTCAAAATACGCTGTCAACCATTGTGTGTCAAAAGACAATAGCTTGCTGTCACAATCTGATTAAAGAGTGTACATGTGCTAAAACTTTTAGCAAGGCCACGTGAGTGTTTGCTGGACATTTAGGCCAGCATGTGACTCAGTACACAGCTGTATTCCTCCGTATATTTACATAACCATGCCAATTTACAGAAGCAGAGTTCAGAAAAATTATGTTTTATTCATAAAATTTCTGCTTGCTCTACCAAAATATGTTTTAACTTCCCAGCAAAACAAATACGAACCAAGAGAGACGTGTGAAAGTTGTGTAGTAAAGTAAACAAGTGAACTAATCAAGGTGACAAGCTATGTAAACAGTACGAGCGTGATGGTCACGTTCAACTATCAAGGAGACCTCTACTGCTTGACAGTTAAAGTCAATACGGTGTTTAATTGTTCTGGAGTAAAACAAGCTTTAAAATAATAATTCAAGATTATTGTTGAAAGTAACTAGATACTTTTAGAAGAAATTAAATTTATATTGGATTGCTTCATAAAGTAAAATGGATAATTTATTGTCTAGTTTTGTTAAGGTTTATTCCATGTTTGTAAAATATGTATCATAAAATTAATCATTGAAAATCCAAAACCTAGTAAAAAACAAAATCGCGATTTGTTGCAACTATTGTCAGCTGGTTTGTATATAAATTACCAACCTGAATTTGATTTGTATTAAGCACATTATTAAACTAAATTAGTTTAAATTAAAATCAGAATAATGAATCAGTATTAGATTGTGGCTAGAATTCACATACAAGCAGAATAATTAATTAAGTATAAAATCAGTTATAATGTTCATTTATAGAACAAAGCACTTTGTAATGATGAATAAGTATGCACCCCCCTCCAAAATAAATTTGAGGAAAACACGAAGATCAAATTTGCATCAAGGAAAGAAAATGATAAATTATGTTTACGTTATAATAATATGGCTAATAATGGTAATTGTTTTAGTTGAGGTAGCTACTGTTTCCCAAATGAAGCTGAAATGCGAATACAGTATTAAAGTAAATCAATGTATATAGATAAATACACAAAAGTAAAATGTAGGTGATTGAAAGACATTATACATAATACTCAGATTAATTAATATTTATATTAATGATGGATTTTGGTTGTTAAATTACAGATTTACCGAAAGTGAATGAGAAGTGATTCTAATACATGGTTCAGGTTATATTTTACATTTATATTTACAGGGTTTAGGTTATATTTTACATTTATATTTACATGGTTTAGGTTATATTTTACATTTATATTTACATGGTTTAGGTTATATTTTACATTTATATTTACATGGTTTAGGTTATATTTTCTGTGTCATGAAATAGTTTTGTTATTCTTTTGAGAAAGATAAGTATCACTGACTATAATGATGAATCAAGCTCTTTATGAGCAAATCCTACATTTCAGTTGATGTTGAGTTGTTTAAAAATGAAAGAAAAAGCCAAAATGTTAAATATGTTTAAGAGACAGGTAAGAATCCACTAACACTAAAGTTGGTGATAAAAGTCACCCATGTGTCCCAGACAACATTACGCAACATCGTATATCTCAAAGGATCTGAAGAATGAAACTGGTATTCTTAGTATTCTATACGAAGAAGTATCTGCGGGTTTCTGGATGATTGGACTATTGAAACGGGCTCTAGAAAACCAGCGTTCTCAAATACTTCCCATACGTATTATGGAGAGCAATCAAGAAGGTGTGGCGTGTTTTGGATATTCCATCCATACGACGGAGCTTTTTCATTTAGTTTCCAATCCTACACTATCTTTAAACTGCTAAAGATTTGTTGTGGTTTGATTTATGAATAGAAAATTTATTTTAGCACCTTAAAACTTTTAAAATGTTTTAGAACGTTCATTTCTTGTATTTTCTACTCTAAAGCAAAGAAAATTCAATATTTAGAATTATTTTAGCAACGTTGCGTTTTAGTGTTCATTTTTCAATTATTTATGCTCTTGGTTGATTAATTAAAATTGACTCTTCTCAAAAGGCTAGGTGAATTACGACTGCAAGAAAATAACGTCTCTTAAATAATTCATTAAAAAAAACGTTTACGGACTTATTCAAATTATTCTAGCTACAATTTTTACTATAAAAGAGCATTTTTCTAGCTTTTTCTTTATTTAAACAAGTATCCTGTCAAGAGAAGAAAATATAAGTGATCCTGAAGATATTCGTTTGTTTCCATATATTTGCTCAAAGTTACTCAAAGACTATCTGCGCAAGCGATAGTCATATTTTTTGAACTGATAGAGAGCAGTTAGTAAATATCACTTCACGTCAACTCTTGGGCTTCTCTTGTTTGGAACGTATAGTATGATTTGTTGTCTCCCTTATAACTCCCCCCAATCTCATAAAGTGCCGAATAGTTTTTTTCATTAACGGGACGCGAACACTGGATCCTCATTTCTATAGATCAACACGCGAATCACTGAGACATGCTTGGCTCGATCCAGAAAAAAAAAGTGACTATTGGGAGTTATATAGTTGTATTTAAATTATAGAATTATATGTATAATAGAAAAGATATATATATATATATATCAACTTTCTCTTTACGGATTTACAACGCTAAAATCCAAGGTTCAATTCCCTGCATTGAACACTGTGGCTTTACTCTAAAATAAACAAACAAACGAAACTTTTATAACATATAACTGTCTTTGTTTTTTTACCCAAGTTAAAATCAGCAATTTACACACCAAGGCTATTTTTTAACAACTGTATTTGTTAATTCAGTTTTTGATAATGAAATTGAAACGTTACCAACATTTCTTAAAAATGTAAACAAATGTTGATACAAAACTAAAAATTGATGTTTTCTTTCTGTAAGCTCCAAAAAAATATTATAGACAGACAATTTGGAAACTGAAAACATTTGAGGTAAAAACTGTATTGGATAACGATGAAAGAAAAATAAACTGTAAACTTATTTAATCACATGCCAAATTTCGTTAATTTCACATTACAAAAAGTGACTTGGTTAATTTTATATATGTTGATAGGTTTTTAAATGTTTTCCCTGATGCACAGTAAAATATAGTCTACGGGTAGAACACTTAGTTGATGTTTTAATGCGGCCCGCCATAGCCAGGTGGCTAGGGAGCTCGACTCGCAATCTGCGGGTTCGAATCTCCGTCCCACCAAGCATGCTCGCCCTTTCAGCCGTGGGAATGTTATAATGAGACGGTCAATCCCATTATTCGTTGGCAAAAGAGTAACCCAAGAGTTGGCGTGGGTGTTGATGACTAGCTGCCTTCCCTCTAGTCTTACACTACTAAATTAGGGACGGCTAGCGCAGATGGCTCTCATGTAGCTTTGCGCGAAATTCAAAAAACAAACAAACAAACAAAACGTTTTAATGCGCTTAATCATCCTACACTTTAGTTTTCTGATGTATCGATTTATAACATTAAGTATTTTTAATCATTCTGATATACTGGATTGTTTTTATTAACATATCATGTTAGTTTACATTATTTAAACTCTGCTTTATATAGTTATAACACATTTCATCAGGAATTCTTAATACTAAACAAGCAAGCTTTTCAATACGGAAAACAAATTTTTAACAATCTACAGAAATTAATTATAAAATCGTTTGAAAACTTGTCGCGTACTAAATATTTTTCTGCTGACTGTTACGAACTTAGGATCTCAGACAATATGAACCATTGTGTCCAAGGTCCAAAGAGACTTTGATGTGCTAGACAGTTTGGTGAGAACAAATGACCTTATACCAAAAAGAAAGCACTTGAGCACAGCCAGGGACTGCAATATAATTCTGCGTGTACGCTTACTTCCCAGGCTAAGTTAGTAGTCGGCGTCCTTGGGAGCACTCAGTGCCTCTTCAAATAAGGGCTTTTGTTGGATTCATCCCGGGGCGATTGCTCGAGTGATATAATGAACTACAGAAGATGGAATAGTAGGAATCCAATGGCTTTGTTATGCTGTGCGCGGCGAGTTTAATGACATTTGTTCACGTGGAACTACTAGTCTAGAATTATTGGAATTCATCTACTTCCGTTAGATGATTCGTCGAATTCTTAGAAACCCTCTTCTTATTGAAATAATAATAATTACTCCATTGCAAGCTTTATTTAATGCTCAAGGGAATTAATTAACTTATTTGTTTACCTCACAAAAAATTTCATTTGGCAAATACATTGAAATAAAATATTAATAATTATTTCTCTCATATTTGGCGCTGTATAATGTAGTTTGGATAGCGAAATCTAAGATAGTTAATTAATTAAATGTTAAATAAAGGCAGTATACAAATTTGCTGCCTTCGTTAATAAACTTCTTTCAGTATTATTTGCTTAGTTATTATGTTTGTGCCCGTCATGGCCAGGTGGTTAGGTTACTCGACTCGCAATCTGCGGGTCGCGGGTTCGAATCCCCGTCACACCAAACATGCTCGCCCTTTCAGCCGTGGGAGCGTTATAATGTGACGGTCAATCCCACTATTCGATAGCCCTCATGTAACTTTGCGCGGAATTCAAAACAAACAAACAATATTATGTTTGTTTTAACGCAAAGCTACACAACAGGCTATCTGTTCTCTATCCTTCATAATGAAGTGAACCCTGAATTTTAGCGTTGTTAGTCTGTGAAGTTACTGCCATCAAACTGGGTAACAAGCTATTATAACTATATACACAAAACAAAAAAAAAGAAATACTAATTATAGATCAAAGTTTTTCTTTTTAATATCTTCATTTTAACTTCCTTGAATTTTGGATTATAATTGATATTAAACAAAGATGTTTAAATTTTATTTGTCATCTACTATACTAATTTGTACTTTTCTTTAAAATAAAAAAAAATTGCTTATGTTTCTAAACTAATCAGAAAACTATAAGCGAAAATGCTATACTTTATGCAGATGTTGTTCTTTATTATTTCAAGGAATATTATATAAAACAAGATTATTCCATCGAATAAAGTTTTATAGGCGTTAAGATAAAATTAGCTAAATAATGTTTTATTTTTGTCTCAATTCTTGCTACATTTAGGTAAAGAAATGGACTATTAGAAGCTGATGCTAATTTACAAACATGCTGAATTTAATAAAGTGTATTATTGTTCACAATGAGAAAACTTTCGTATTCGCAATTATAATAACCTTGATTGCAATCAATTGACTAGTCTATTATTAACTAGCAATTCTCTGAATTGTAATCTATTTCCCAATTATTTTAAACAAGAATAATACCATATTATTTCAATATCAAAGGTTATGATTTTCCAGTTATATTCGTTTTGTATTTTATATCTTGACAGAAATTCTTTCAGGTTATTTTCTAATCTACTATTAGAGAATCAGCATCTAAACTATTGCCTATCAGTTTAACAAATTAGATGATTAGTTTGCAAAACGCAAAGCTAATATATAAATACAAAGTACAACGAACGATTTGTAAAAAGAAAATATTACGCTCTGTTCTGTCCAACTTTCATCCACCTATGGGTGAAATAAATAAATAAATTCTATAGGAATAATCGTTTAATTACATTTTTACGTACATTACTTAGTATGTACACTTAGATTTATTTTTTCATCTCAAACCTAGGTGAATATGCATTGAAAAGGTTTAATTTTGTAACCAGAATTCAGCTCAAATTTTCTCAAAGATTTTTTTTTCACTAAATTGTATGCTTTCAAATCGAACATAGAATGTGAGTACTGAAGCGAAGACCAATGAATGAGGTGCCTCTCGTCCCTCCACAAAATTCTAGTGCTAATGGGCCGAACAAAACCTTGTTGAGCATTCATGAAAGAGACACGTGATTTGCTATACCAACTCTTCCCAGGTAACCACTTCATCAAGAAATATATTTCCGGGCTCCCTAGTAAAGTATATACTAGGTGGTCCAGATAACATGGAGCGTTTAGTTGCTTTTGAATCGAAAATACTTATGTATTCATCACGTTATTACATACTTTATTTAGAATAATGAAATGTACTAAACCTTTGTATTTAACTTTATCACGAAGAGTGCAAAGAAAGGTTATGTGTTTTGAATTCTTCAAAATTCATCGTGCTTCTTTGAATGCTTAGGTAATGTTCTGCAGAGACATATTTAATTACGAGCACGCACCAAGCGGTTTAATAGTGTTAGTTCAATGTCGTTCGCCTTCATCAATCGCTAGCCATATTTTATGTAATGAAACGTTTATTGTTTACTCGTTTAACTGATATTGCCAATTGATGTTCATTAATTGATAGTATTATAATGAAATACATTCGAGAATTCGTTGGCTGTCTTGTTACTACTTCCTTGTAAGAGCCCTTCAGTGGCACAGCGGTATGTCTGCGGACTTACAACGCTAGAATCCGGGTTTCGATACCCGTGGTGGATAGAGCACAGATAGCCCATTGTGTAGCTTTGTGCTTAATTACAAACAAACAAACAAATCATTGTAAGATTTTAAATTAAAGAACCATATAATAGTCATTATTTAGCAATTTCAAACCGTAAATGTAGCTGACGTAGTTTTATTTAGGGATACTCGGGTAATGGAAAAAAAATCTATTAACATGTAAAAACTTTTGAATCTCAACTAAAGGCTGGAAATATCTAACTAACGACTCGGTGGCTGAGCGGTAAGTCTGTAGGTTTATATCGTTAACAATCGGTTTAGATAGAAGCGGTGGGCACAGCACAGATAGCCCATTGTGTAACTCTGCGCTTAATAACAAAGAAACAAAACTGACTAATGAAGTTGAATAGTAATGAAAAACTTGCATGTTTCATGATTTACTAAATACGCAAGTCTATGCGTATATTTGGATATTTCGAGCTGAATCGAAGATGTTGATGTATTACAGAATTACTTTGTCAAAATACCTTTAATTACAGTAGGTACAAGGTAATGCATTTAGGTTATTACAATTTAGATCAAACGTTTTAGATGGATCAGATCCCAATCCATAATATGACTAAAGAAAACTTCTTGACACAGTGACAGATAAGTCACTAAAGCCATCGAAGCAGTGTTCTGTTGCTACAGGCGTTGATTATCCTATATTAAAAGAACTGCAATGTCCTATCTGACGACACACATCGTGACAATAGCACTGCAGCGTAGATTTCATTGCAAAAGCTCTGTCTAAATCCGGCTTGTCCAAAGCAACCCACTCATCCCTCCATGCTTTCCATAACCTATAGAGTATATGAGGACGACATTGTCCATTCCAACAGTCCAAATGTCTATAAATCCATAGGCACTACGCTTGGGGACATGAACGGATTATCTTTGTATTGAACAGCAGGGATATCAGTTTTATTTTCCAGCTTGTTGGAGTATCTGATGGTTGAATGGACGTCTAGGAAGCAGCTTGTGTAACGTCATTTGTGTCTCTTTTCCAGACGGACAGCCGTCTTGATTATGTTGTATACTGTCATATTGGGCATGTGAACGGTTTTAGCTATTGACCTCATTTGTTACAAGACGCCGAACTTTACCTACGACCACTGAGGTAGAACTTGTTGTAGGCCTTTTTCTGGATAATCTTCATTCCCAAGCTAATCCACATTCTTTTTCATATCAGCTATAGTTGTCAAGTATATTTCTTAACTGCATATTCAAAATCGATTTGATATAACGCTTTCAACCCTATATTTCCACACAAATTAGTAGTTAGGTATCGTTTGGAATACTTCATACATTTCTGGTCTTTTTTTATCTATTTAAGCTGTGGATGCGTTATAAGAGTGTCATTCAATCCCTTAATGTGGATGCTGGGTGATAGGATATTGCTGACTGGCTGCCTTCCATCAGGCCAGCAGTTCAAAATTAGGGACAAAAGCAGGTAGCCTTAGTAGTTTTGTCATAAAATTACAAAATACAAAAGAACAAGATATTCCTTATCTAAAAAAATTAAAAAATTGACGTATTGAAAATGGTTGAGAGGAGGATTACAAGCATGATTCTGGGGATGGAAGGGTTATTTTATAATGATAGGTTAAGATCTAAAGAATGATTCCGGAGATGGAAAGGTTATCTTATAATGATAGGTTATGATCTAAAGAAGGATTGTGGGAATGGAAGGGTTATCTTATAATGATAGATTAACATCTAAAGAATGACTCCGGAGATGGAAGGGTTATCTTATAATGATAGGTTATGATCTAACACATTTTCTCTTAAGGAACTAAATCTAAGGTGTGAAGTTATTTAAATCTATAAAGTTTTTTGTGACACCAACAGTATAATTGTGTCTCATTTATTTATGCTATATTCTAAATATAATAGGAAAAAAAGACTCAAGTTTCAAAAATCTCGAAAAACACGCCAGGCTCTAGTTAAGTAATTTTTATGCTTATAACAGGTTGATTGACTTATGGAATTAGTTTCCTTTAAGCAGTAGGAAAACCGTCACATTACAAGAGTTTGTGAGGAGAATCGATAAATCTTTGGGAAGTAAATAGTGTGTTTTTGACCCTATGTTATAGTTAGTTACATTTCAGTTGATAAGCATTTAATATATTCCAGAGTTAGCTTTGTTATGTTTTAAAATTCATGTGATTTGCAGTCAGTTCAATGAATTGTAGCCAGTTTGTTCTTCAAGCACATCAATGTTTAATTATAAACAAGATTACGACACTTATGATATACAACATTGTTTATTGACAAAAAGGGGACATGGATAAACGTTTCGAAATTCTATCAGCTTCCATCTTCAGTATCTAAAGCAGAATAAAATGGATTTACATCAGTCTTTGTGCATTTTCAAAGTACACTTGCAAAATATAACGATAATTAAACAAATAAAACACTAAACAGTAATCATGGGGAGAAACTACAGCAAGAAAACACAACGAAAAAAAAAACAACGAAAAAGCAGTACTGATTTAACTGTTTAACTGGAGATCTGGAGTGAATTATTAATTATTTTTTATTAAAACAAAATGTGTTTCTTTTTTTAAATAGTAACCGAAAATATTTTTGAATTTATGTTCGGGATCTCTTTAGTATTTCGCATTTATCTTTTTTTCTAAAGAAATGATACAATTCCGGTTTTGATGAACTTTTTCTTTGCATCAGTCTATATATATCTCTGTTGTGAGATAGTATGTTTATTGTAAGTAATAATTCGAAAAATAAAATATAAATTAATACAATTCTTGATACAAAGTACGTAGTATTTATATGGGTGGTTAATTGTTATTTTCTAAATAAAATAAAAAAAAACATTTGGGGAAGGAAAACAGGTGATTTCTAGGTGTAACCTGGTTGTTCGCACACACACACACACAAAGAAACAAATTTAACATTTCTTTGATAAAATTGTAAGTGAAATAGCAATGCATTGTTATTATGTATTGGGAAGCCTAGTTATTTTCTTCCTTGATTCTATGTATCCTTCTTGATAAGCAAGATGGAAGAACATCTAATATATTGTGTTTACCACCCTAGAATCCCCAAAATACGCTATTTTTTATCTAAATAAGTCATTGACCAAAGTTATGGTCAAAAAGTTTCAGTTTCAGGCTTTAAACATTAATTCTGGATGACCGATCTGCAAGTTTCAATGGAATGTGCTCATGAAGAACGTCATGGATGTAATCTTCTCTTGTGCAATATTTGATACCAGCACAGTTCTTCAACTTCTTGAAAGCCATGCTGGATGTAATAGAACAAGTAATAACATGCCTAGGAAGCAGAGGCAAATTGCTGTGGGCTAATATGGCTCATGAAGTCAACGAATTCGTTCCGTATATAAAATGAAAGTCACGAATGAAAACCTACTAATATAATCTGAAGCCAAGATTTCACTGTTAGATTTTCTTAAAACTAATAATGTCTCTTGCTTGGTTCTATAGACTTTCCTCTTTGCAGCATGGACTTTTACTTTATGGAAATCAGTCTTTGCATTTACCATAAAAACATTATGCACAAAACCTTTTTTGAAACGGTAATTCGCATTTTCGAAATCCGGTATTTGATGTATTCCTGGGCAGTTTGCTGCGTATCAGAGTATGTATAATAACATCAAAAGTTTTCTATTTTTACCACTAGTTCGTCTTTATGTTTTACATTTGAGAACTGTAGAATAGTTCTATGTGTATTCTATTCTAGTTTAATGTAAGTTATAGAAAATAAAATGGTTTCAATTGAACTGTTACACCTATATAAAATTGTTAGAAAATCTTATCATTATAGCATGAAGAAAAGGTGGCAGGATGTTGATGTTGTAGTTCTTAAATGCCCTCTTTAAATATATATAAAGCCACATGGACTATTAAAAAGCATGAAAATACAATTTCTAATAACATCTCTAGCTTAGTGGTGTTCCACCATAGTCGTGGTGTTTGGTTATACATATATTAATCACATAGTTTAAAGTATTCCCTAAGAGACATGAGCTGGGATTGTCACTAGATTAATGCTTTCTCTAATTTAGAGGTATTTCCTTGCGGACATAGATTGGGACTTAACACTAGCTTATAGTAAAGGTATTTTGTCTTGCGAGTGGAAATTTCGTCACTGAGAATTATTGCAAATATGCTGTTCAACCAATGATATTCAGTTGTTTGCAGTTGTAATAATACTATTACGTGAAGTGCAATAAGAAAATATCATTATTCAATTAAAATAGCCTGATTTGTTTTTAAAGTCACAAAACTTCATTTGAACTTTGTAAAATTGACTAATGTTTTTATTCTGTCTTGAAGATGTGATCACAATTACAAAATTCCACATATCTGCACGCTAAAGGTCTATAGGTTTAAAGAAAAAAGAATAAAAACACATAATAATTTACACATAAAACTTTAAATTAAAACATTTAAAATGAATACTTGACTAAAACCTTTTGTTTTCAGTTCTACCAATCACTGGCGTGAAAGAAGCTAACAGTACTAACACAACTTACGCGATTGAAGTGATTGAAGAATAATAACCATAGTAACAAATTCTAACAATTTGGGTTTCATTTCTCAAAAATATAGTTCGGAATTTTAACACTCCAATTAGATTTATCAGGTTAAGAAGAGGAATACGTAAAAACTTACACTTTTCCTGATATCATTGTCTTTGAAACATAAAATGTCTTCAATTATAATTTAATTCTTTAAGCATCTCTTTAACTTTTGTAGCTTAAGAAAGCTGGGCCAGGTGTCCACAAAATAACTCAAACTGTTTCAAATACTATAGTACTTTCTACCAATGCAGTTTACCGTCAGATCATGTACTGTTACTATTGGTTTATTCTAAAATAGTCGATTTAAAGAATATTTAATTCTGTTATGATTATTAAATTATAAACGAAATTTATAGCTGGTGCTTACCACTTAGTGATAAATGTATAAATAAAACAGTATTCACACTTTAAAATTTTTTTTACAGTAAGGATAAATTAATATAAAATTACTTTATAGATGCTAGTACCTGGTATTTTTATTTCTGTAAAGAATCCTAAAATTTACAAATATTTATATTAAAATTATAATATAATAAACAGTTAGTTGTCTCAGATGAATAATATAAAACAACAACAATTAATTCTCAAATTTAATTATATTAACTGGAAAGCTGTAAATAATTATTAGTCCATGCAAGATTAAGCTTCGAGAGATATTGTGATTTCACATTGTACAAGAAATGAAAGTTTTTAAGATTATTATTATAACCATTATTCATCCTGAATCAGTTTTTCTCGTTTCTTAAAACCAAATACTTCTTAGGTTAAATTTATACCAGTGATTTAACGTTGTTCTCTCAGATGTAACACGAAATCATCTTTTAATTTTCAAGAAAGACGAGAACATACGAAATTGATAACGTTGGTACATATAAATCAAAAAGGTAAGATATTTGATTTCCTAAGCTTGAACTATAAAAAAAGAATGATTATCCAAAAACAAATACCAAGGAGAATAAAAATGATGAAAAAAGATGAGATATGAGAATAAATTCAACTAATTTATAATATACAAGATAATACTAATCCAAAAAGTGAAAATTGATAAAACGTATATTAGACATAAAGATAGGGGAGACGGTAAAACATAAAAATTTGGAAAACAATAGTATTGTGACTGATGAATAGAGGAATAATAATTACAAGCTCATATAAACCGCAAAGGGAAGTATAAAATTACTCGGTAGAGTTCTAGGCCTTCGATGAATATTATAGAATATATCTGTAATTTTGTATGAAAAAAAATGCATGCTTTTTTTAAAGACATAAATATCTGTTTTTGTGTTTTTCATTTATTAAAAATCGCTTATATGTTTGGATTTATCAGAAATTCCTGCGTTCGAAATAAAAAGGCAAAAGTGTGAATATATTCTATGAATCAAAGTTAGGCTAGTGATATTTCAAACCTATTTATTTTTATTATTCTTTCAAATAAAAGTAATTTGTTCTGAAATGGATTGCAGCAAAGAAAGAGAGCGTAATGGAACAGAGACTTTGTTTGTTTCTTTTTTGGTTTAAAGTGCTCATCTTGGCATCGAACCCAGATTTTTAGCTTTTTTAAGGTCTCAAGCTTACTGCTAAGTTATTGGGGATTTTAATCGAAACATAGCGAAGTTATAAAAAAAATCATTATATGATAGGTAATTAGATTAAAAATAGAAATCCATTAAAATTAAACAAGAAAAAGTAAGATATTAGATCTTATTTTTATTAAATGTATAATAACTTTTAATTGAATTTAAGAACATTTGTTTGTCATGGGAGGAGAAATAATATTAGTTATATAATTTGTGATGTTACTTAATGCATTTACTTGATGCAACTAGATGGCGACACAACCAAGATATGAACTGAGCATATTACGCTGAGCTATTATTCTTTATAGCCCCCATGTGGCTCAGTGGTAAGTCTGAAGTCTTATAACGCTAAAATTCCGATTTAGATACTCGCTGTTGGCACAGCACAGACAGTCCATTGTATATATTTATATTTAACAACAAATAAGTCACATTCTCTTACTTTCTCTTGTCTCTCTCTCTCTCTATATATATATGTATGTATGGTCTCAATGGCTCGTCGGTAAGCTTGAGAGTGCATAATCCAAAAATTCGGAATTCGATCCCCGTAATGGACGTCGCGCAGATAGCCTAGTATGTAGATTTGGGCTACGAACAAACGTAAGCAAATAGAAAGAAGTACAATTAATTCTTGTGTTCGAAACATTTATTTGAAATAATATCTTCACTTACTGATTCTTGATGTCGTAAAGAATTTTGGAGAAATACATATATATATATATATATACGTACACATACATACATACATATAAAGAGATAATCAGGACTTGTATACTTGACGTTATATTTTTCTTTTCCTTATTTTAAATGTCGGACAGTGGCTCCATCTTTAGAAGGTGGTTTCGTCAGCAATATTGAAGATAACTTTCATACTGGAGAGATTTACACATTTTGATAATAAAGTTAGGAAAAACCGACTTTTACGCTCCAAATAATTATAATACAACTTTTATATTAACCGACGTTTCGCTTTTACGGTTTTTTCAGTGTAAAGGCAAATCATTGATTAAAATAAGTATTCTGTTATAATTATCTAGAGTGTAAAGTTAATTTTATCATCAAAATCTTCACACCACAATGATTTTTACTTTTTTAAATAAAGATCTCAGACGATATATTAGATAACTTTCAAACAAGCACACATACAACGACCTAAGCAAGTGTTTAGACATATGATAGTGTAGATAAAAAAATACTAACATGTAATTGGTAAATGCCAAAGTAGTTTTATGTTCCGGGTGGCTATGTGTGAGTTTTTAATCAGAAATTCCAAAATACGAATGTCAAATCTCGAACTTTAACGAGATCCAATTTAATATTAAGTTAATTTTATTATATAAAGAAGATTGAATGCTTTTGTGCAAAAATAAATAAACGGTCCAGTCATGAAGGGCTATATAAATATACTTAGTTTTACGACTATTCTAGAATATATAATTAAATGGACAGTTATGAAAACTTAACAATACTTTTATAGCAACAATAAGTCATTTCGGGTCACCGATATACAGTGATATATTAAATAATATACCGAAACAATCGTGGTGAATAAATGTCTTGTTTTTCCTCAATTCTGTAATTATGGAGTTACACCAAGTACCGACGGTTTCAAGTATCAGTTATATGATAAACAATCAATAAACTTATCATTAAATATCTATATGCACATATTTGGATGTTTAAGTTATTGGTACCTTTCATTTCGTCATGCTATTTTACAACGTTTAGAGGCAATGTGTGCATATTATGTCATGAAATTACATTTATCATTATAACAGTTTGTTTCCTTCTATCCAACCAGTTCTTTCTTTATGCTTTTTCATTTCTGAACCAGATTCGTTTGTTGCACATGATTATGTCAAAAATAGCACTTCTTAATTACTTTCGGTACGTTTCGGCGATCGGATATCAATTGTTGTTTGGTTAGTAGTCTATACGATCACCTAGATCTAATTATTTATCAGCTACTAATTTTTCTTTTAATTATCAGATACTAATTACTTTCTAGTTGTATCCTACGTTTCGGTTACTAAAATAATAGGATATGAACCACACACGTGAAAGATAAAAATAAAATAAGCTTTCGACATCCACCTAACTGATAGCACATACACTCAGTCAACTTAGCATATAAAAAGGCAGAGTACGTTAATATTAAAACGATTTTGAACATACAAATCAGCAAGTCACATGACAAACAGAGCCGGTATATGGTCACAGTGGATCTAATTACTTCGTCTCTGGTTTTAGTACACAAACAAATAATTATGCCATATTTAGAAATTACACCCTCTTTAAAAATCAAACAGTATAAAGTGATTATTTAAATCTATGTCATGTAAGTGTGACACTTACGTTGTTACTATATGTATGATCGACCATAATAAAGTTTCACGAATTCCACGCTTTTCGTTTATCTGTTTGTTGTTAAGCACAAACCTTACACACAGAAGATTTGTGCTGTGCCCACCACAGGTATTAAAATCCGGTTTTTAGTGTTAGACTTACCTCTGAGCCACTGGAGGGCGGGCAAATTCCATGTAGTTTTATTTTTGTATATTTCTTTACTGGTGCTTTTATTTGCCAGAACAAAGGAAAATTTGTTAAGCTAATGGGTTTCCTGAATGTTGTGAAAAATAAAATCAAACACCAACAACTGCTAGAGTTCCTATAAAGTGAACATCACGTATATGATATTTGTTCGTAGTTAAGTGACTTAAGAAGAGCTTAAAGTGATTAGAAGTGGCATGAAGTAAAGGTCAATGAAGCAGCTGAAGAGAGGGGATATTAACTTACTCTTATAATTAGCAGACAATTAATGGAACGAACCATGCTCTTCTTTTTGTACTAAGCTGCTGAACATTACAGTAATTCATTAACTCATAATCACTTCAGATAACAGAACCATTAAAGTGTCTGAAACACTCGTGTTTTTCATCACTGCTTCTACAAGGAAGAGTCTACTTGCATTATAGCAAAAATAAAGAATCAAGATCGTTAAAATTACATTATTTAATATTTGCAAACAACTTGTTTATTTTATTGTTTAATATTTTTATTTTTAGCTAGCTTCAGTGTTTGATACATAAAACTGTGAAAAATAAATATTATTTTTACCACATAGCTGAGACCATCGTGTTTGATGTATGTACATAAGCAAAAGCTATTATCATTATTAATATTATGGAGACTGCTCCTGTCAATAAAGCATCGAGGCTAAAGAAATTAAAGATGTAAAGATAATCAAGGCTGTTGTTTTTGTGGAACCATTAAGAGACCAAAGTAGACATGAAACTTTATGATATAAACACTGTCTCTCCCACTTTTATGTCTGTCGTATCCAAGCCAGTCTGATGAACTCAAGTATTAAACGAAAGGCACTGGATATAGCAGGCACACTCTTGCTGGCAAATGTTCACTTTGAATCTGAAATTCTTGGGATTATTCCTTAATCTAATAATCTAAACTTTTCATCTAGGTTGATATAAATAATTAAGTTTTCCTCAATAATTACTGCAAGCTGGATACATTTTTTCGTGTCATTTAAATAATGGAAAGGACAGATGCTACTTGACTCATAATGAACTGGGCATTATTAATAGAAGAACCCTAGGAATATTTTGGAGGGAGAAGAGTCTATGCCAAACTCCTCAAGTGTATAATAGTAATAGAACTAATAATATTAAAATAATCCTATTTACATTGAGCACTTGGTGTTAAAAATGAAAATAAATAATATAATAATAGAGAGCATAGCCAATAATAAATATGATAAAGTGAAAAGTAAAAGCGGTTGCTGGTGGTTTCCTGTGGTTACTGGTTCACAATTAGAATATGTAAGACGTTACCTGGATGCTCACTGACAAACGTGCTGCGACGGACTAAATAATAGAAAGGAGGAGAAAATGTGATTTTGTCGGTGCTAGCTCCTGTAGCGTGTAAATAAATCAATAAAATCACTACTTGCAAGTGGAGTAATCCTTCTTGAACACATATCTTTTCAGAAAATTTATTTTATACGTTTACCTGAACTATTCTGTACAATGCCTCCCAGTGGCACAGCGGTATGTCTGCGGACTTACAACGCTAGAATCCGGGTTTCGATACTCGTGGTGGGCAGAGCACAGATAGCCCATTGTGTAGCTTTGTGCTTAAGTACAAACAAACAAACAATTATGTACAAACATTTTAGATCATCTACCAATATTTGTTATGTAGTGAAAAATCACTTTAGTGGCTTTAATATCAAACCAAGTTTTATCATAAATAAACCTTAATGATGGTATAATTGAACAGTTTAGAGCAGCTATTTCAAAAAGAGTATTTGAGTGACTGGACTTACATATCAGAGAGATATGTCATTTATGTAATGAGACTTATTTAAAAGAACCTAACAAAATGTTATATGAGAACTTAAAAACTGCTGAACAATGACATCAAAAATGCAAAAAAACAAACAAACAAAGATTATCTCATAAAAATGATATAAAGTAGAATAATATCAAGAACATTTAGAAAATTTTAAAGATATTGATTGACAAATAGCTTGTAAACAGAATGGACTTTCAGGGGGTCCGTTGTCTACGTTCCGTTTCCGCAAAGAAACAACAACAAACAAACAAAAAACAAATCACCTTCCGCACTTCGGGGCCATGGGTGCGTTATAAATGTGACAGTAAAATTTCACTATTTCATTAGAGAAGGCCAAGAGTTGGCGATGAGTGCTCTTGACATTCTGCGAAAGTCTGACTTGCTTCTTTGTTTTAGAGCAAAGCCACACAATCAGGATACCTGCACTCTGCCCTCCACGGAGGATCAAATCCTACATTTTAGTGTTGTAAGTTCAGAAACTTATTGCTTTGCATACTTTTAATAGTAAGTGGTGTGTGTGTAACATCAAGGCAGCTTTCATGAAAAAAACGACTATTTATTTGCGTCCATAATTAATACCTTGATAGTTAAATGGGATGAAATTAAAAATTTGTTTCTTTTAATAAACTCACACAAAAATGCTTTGGAAGTATCGTGCAGAATTAGCACAGTTCTTCCGTTGTTAGTTCTTTCCTGACACAAAACTATGTTCTACTACTTTTCTATTTCATTGAAGTATTAGTTGTAGATATTATATGTACAGTGACTGTTAATTGATTAATTATCCTTACACATTTATTCAACTGCGCAAAGAATCTACCATGACGTAATATTTACGAAGGTTATGCTAAAATAGTAAACTTATGGGCGTGTTGTAGCCCCGAGAAAATCTGCTAGAAATCAATGGTTTACTTGTTTGTTTCAGATATTTGTGAAAAGAACACAACCTCGCAGTTGTCGTGCAAATGTATATAAAAGTGTTCACTAAACAGATTAGGAATACCCCCGAAGGTTATCTTTAGCTACCTTGCTGCATAGCAGTTAAATTAAACTAGTTAATTTTCACATTGATATAACGTTAAATAAAGGAATGCACATTGTTACGGTATGAAACAGTGAAATCTGGGTTGAGTCTGTCCAAGAGAGAGGAACGCCCGTTGATAAAATGTGCATGCTAATCGAATTACTGTTTCGTTTGCTTTGGTGTATAAAAGGATTTTCTTTGCTTCAATGTAAGATATTATAGTTTATTCTATTACCACTTAAGTCATCGGAATTAACATAATTATATTATCGGTTACTACCATGTAAGTTCATCTACAATATATATGATAATGTTAACAGCGTAAGATTGCAGAAATATCTCTCTCTATATATCTCTTTAGAATAATGAAGCCTCTTTGCCACATTTTAAACTAATGGAACGTCCGTCTCTGTTTTAATGATTGAAAATATTGGATATTTCGTTATTAACCCTCCAACGTTTTTAATGCTTTTGTGTGTATTAGTAGTGTCGTCTTATAGATTATTATCATGTCATTGTTATTTGATTTGTATATGCTTTTGTGTGTATTAGTAGTGTCGTCTTATAGATTATTATCATGTCATTGTTATTTGATTTGTGTATGCTTTTGTGTGTATTAGTAGTGTCGTCTTATAGATTATTATCATGTCATTGTTATTTGATTTGTATATTTGCTTTTGTAACAATGCAAAGTGTATTATTTCATCGACTTGCCTCCCAGTGGCACAGCAGTATGTCTGCAGACTTACAACGCTAGAAACCGGGTTTCGATACCTGTGGTGGGCAGAGCATATACAGCCCATTGTGTAGCTTTGTGCTTAATTACAAACAAACAACATCATCGACTTTCAATATTCAAATTACTTTTTCTTCTAACAACAAGAACAAAAAAATAAAAATAAAAATTATTGCGGATTTTTACATTTATAGTTCACTTCATCCAAAACGTGTGGTTCATAATGCTGTGGTACTGGTGGCTAGGGCAGTCGACTCGCAATCTGTGGGTCGCGGGCTCGAATCCCCGTCTCACCAAACATGGCGCCCTTTCAGCCGTGATAACGTGACGGTTAATCGCACTATTCGTTGGTAAAAGAGTAGCCCAAGAGTTGGCGGTGGGTGGTGATGACTAGCTGCCTTCCCTCTAGTCTTACACTGCTAAATTAGGGACGGCTAGCACAGATAGCCTGCGTGTAGCTTTGCGTGAAATCCATAACAAACAAACAAACAAACAGAATACATACTGAAAAGGCTATTTTCATTTCATCAATTCTCTACCCTATCCAGAGTAATATTTTAATGATACAAGAATATGTTTATTTAAGGATTCAAATATTCCCAAATTTCACCCTTCTATAAATATTTTAGAATAAATCTTTAATCATATGTTTTCATGTAAGTTATTTTCCTAAAATTTTGTTCAGTGCTTTGCGTAAAGTATGACATTCCTAGGAACCTGTTTCGGAAGGTCGTAAACTACTTAATACTTTTATTCAGGTAAAGTTTACATGTGTTAACGGCTAGAAAATATTATCATTTTGACCCTGTGTAGGTGCGAACTCATTTCAAGAGTGGCGCATATTCTTGTACAAATTGATATGAGTTATGGGTATTTCTTCTTATAAATGTTATTTGGAGTAATCGGGTGCTGATATAATGTTGCTTTAACGTTTGTTTGAATTTCGACGTTAAATCAGAATTTTTCGTGTATTTGTACTGTGTGGAGGTATGAATAATTATTATTGTCGTTGTAGGGTGCGAACGTAGCAAAGAAATATTGCTCTTAAACCCAACAGCTAGTTAATGTCACAACAGAATTAGAAGCCGGTCAGTAAGTGAAATACTTGATACATATTTTTCGATGTGAATAAAGACTTTGGTATATTTGTACACGTGTCCCCCGCCTCCCCATGTTGTCCTTGTTCGAAATTATTCTCTACAGTACATTTTCTGAATATGAGTTAGCAGATACTCTTCAAGTTTTCTGTTGGACACGAGTATAAATGAATATCATATTAATAACTAACAAGCATAATCCATTTTATGTGATATATTAAGCAGTAAATTCTATTTGGAGTATCTTTTTTTGAAATCATGATTATGCGGGTCACCCAGAATAAATAACTAATCTTTTACGTTCATCTGCTAATTGTGTTTGATTTGGGGAAAGCCTTAAAAGCGAGATGAACGCAATTCTAGGCCCTCAGTGGATCAGCGGTAAGTATGAATGCTTATAATGCTAGAAACCGGGTTTCAATGCTCTTTGTGGACGTAGCACAGATAGCCTTTGTGCTTCATTAGAAATGAACGCATTTCTATAAACTATAATTTCAGTTGTATGACAGTTTTTATAAAGAGGTATGTTGTAAAGTTTTATTACACTACTTAAACTCCTTTTTGAATAGGAAAACTGTAATGGTATTTATTACGAAGTATTTGGAGTAATTAAAAAATAATAATTGTGAATAATTATTATCGTATTATTCCCATGTAAGTAACCCAATTATGCGAATTTAAGCTTATGTCAATAAAGCTTTCAACAAAACAAAAGTAAGCAGAAACTAGAGTTCAACAGTTTTATAAAAATATGAGAGATAAACCAAGTTATGTTAAAAACAATGAATTTTTGTCTTGTTTTTCAATGATTTAGATCCTTCAACTGACCCTAAGCGTACAAAATTGGGTATTTGAGAACTATAACACGCATTTTAATTCTATTACCATTACCGTAAACCTCTTGGAGAAATCTCTGGAATTTGCTAGGATTGCTTCGTATCAGCTATTAGCCGAAATAAAGAGATTGATGAATCTACTTTCTTTCAAAAATATCACTTGGAATTACATTCAGTTTCAAAGCTGCTTTGTTTCACAATAGAACCGGAACCTTCTTTTCTAAAGGACGACTATTTATCTGCGACTCAAAGAAGAAGAAAATTAAGAGTCCTACCAATTAGAACTACAGAATCAAAACCCAAGAATGGGTTGGATTCAGTAGCCGATTTGGAATAACGCAAGGTTTTCTTCGGCCTTATAGTTCCTTCATCTTGTGCACTAATTAAGAAGTCTTGATAGATTGGAACACATTCACAGGGAGCTAAAACATGACAATGAATGACGAATCGTACAGTGAAACTTGCTCATGTTCCCTGATTCGAGACTTTTACGAACAAAATGTATCTACACCATATATGAGATTATATACAACACTATGAAAAATGAAATGTACCTGTTTAGGGAAAAGTTATAAAATGTGCGTCTTAGGTAATGCATGGTCAACTATATTGTGCATATATATATATATATATTTAAAAAAATGCATATAAAAGTGTAGAATTCAAATACGCCGACAACAATTTGTCAGTATGTAAACTAAATTTTTTCAGATGTGATACACTCTTATTATGGCCCGGCATGGCCAGGTGGTTAGGGAGCTCGACTCGCAATCTGTGGGTCGCGGATTCAAATCCTCGTCCCACCAAACATGTTCGCCCTTTTAGCCGTGGGGGCGTTATAATGTGACGGCCAATCCCACTATTCGTTAGTAAAAAAGTAGCCCAAGAGTTGGCGGTTGGTGGTGATGACTAGTTGCCTTCCCTCTAGTCTTACACTGCTAAATTAGGGACTGCTAGTGCAGATAGCCCTCGTGTAGCTTTGCGAGAAATTCAAAACAACCAACCAAATCTTTTTATAGGTTGCATGTGTAAAGAATCTTACATTTTATGTATCTTGGTTCTTTTGTTGTTGTAGATATCACATCTTTAAATAACTGGTATCTTTATTTTAACTTGGCACTACCATTTGTTGTTTTAAAACACAATTTCCCCAACATAAAGCTAGATTTTAATAATAACGTATTTATTATTATTTCTTTACGTTAATCTACATCTTAGCAAATTATAGACTTATTTTATGAGCTGGTCTGAAAGACGAATAAGCATTAGATATGAGTTATATAAGTTATATATGAGTTATATAAGTGTTTAGATCCGTTCGGAAACAGATTAATGGCACTATATAATTTAGAATAGTTGTGATAATGCTTGAGACTTACCGAATGTTCGATCTTGTATATATATATATATATATATATATA
>NW_013666173.1:277007-289153 GCF_000517525.1 Limulus polyphemus | reverse complement strand
TATATATATATATATATATATATATAGTCACAGTAATGACTTTTTCTAAGTTGCCTGGAGTCAGTCTCTTTACTATCGATAAACATCATATTATCTTCAAAGCTATTAACTCTTCGAAAAACTTTAAATAAAAACATATTTGTTTTTTTTTTACGTTGAATTCCATTATTGACATTGTCGAACAAGTATCAGGCAAAATGAGGAAATTAATGACACGTACGATAAAAAATAGTGGCAGTTTAATTATATTTCAAAATATCAAATAATCGTTTCGTTAGAAACTTGTGATCAATAAATATTTCGTTATTAATAAATAATGAGAGATTAAAAGCCATGTTTATTGTGCGTTTTAAATTTAAGTATATTTCTATGTGAAATACAATACTTTTAACAATTTACCAGAAACTATAGTTTTCTTTTCACTCCGTGGTTCTGTGGTAAATTGTGAAGGTAGCCTTACTTCATTAGAGGTAAGTTAGGAAAATGATGAAAAAACAAGAGAAAAGGCTGATTGTGTGGCCTTCAGCGAATGCATGGAATCTATTAAGTTTATTTGTGTCACACTTGGTAACACAAAAATGTGAGTATATGAGATGGAACGAGGTTAAAAAAAAAAACACGCGAGAGAAAAACATATAAACAAAGAAACCAGGTAATGAGCACAGGAAATGGAAAGACGAAACAAAATAATCTTGGGAATTAAAGCTAACCATGAAACTGACACATATCCTTACAAAATGATAAAAACTGCAAACTCTGACATTCAAATATGATAAAAAAAATCATGATTTTCTTTGTCCAAGGGTCAGTAAAGAAAGAGCACAGAAGTTAACAGTGCTTGTAACAATTCATTTGCAGCATGCTATTTTTATCTCTCTTTTCCTCTACTTTACTTTACATTGAAATCCAGCTTCAAATGTTTGTTGAGCGTTGCTAAAATGATCAGAAATCATTAATTTGCTTTTAAGCACAAATCTACACAATAGGCTATTTACGTTATGCCAACTACTGTTATCGCTGAGTCTCTGGGGAGGGGGGGGGGTGAGTAAGTGATCAGAAATCGTTAATTTGTTGTTAAGTACAAATCTACTCAATAGGCTATTTGTGCTATGCCAACCAGTGTTATCGCTGAGCCTCTGGGGGGGGGGAGTAAATGATCAGAAATCGTTAATTTGTTGTTAAGCACAAATCTACACAATATGCTATTTGTGCTATGCCAACCACTTTTATCACTGAGCCTCTGGGGTGTGTGTTAAATGATCAGAAATCGTTAATTTGTTGTTAAGTACAAATCTACACAATAGGCTATTTGTGCTATGCCAACCAGTGCTATCGCTGAGCCTCTGGGGGGGGGGATAAAAGTTTTGAATAACGGAAATACATAGAGGTTGCCAGGTTGTCTGTTTTTTTTTCCGACATGTTGTTGATTAAAATGTTGCTCTGTTTCAGAGTATTTACATTTCTGATCTAAGAAACCAATTATAGCTAAGTTAAGCTTTTCTTATGAACTTTAATAAATATTTATTTGAAAAGTAATTAACCTAGTTTGATTCTTGAAATGTGTGAAAGTTTTGGATGTTTTACTCAAACTACTAAAGAGAGTTTTCGTCAATATATTGATTTCGGTATGTTGCCATGAACTTTTTTTTTGAGTGAATAAATGACAAAACTAATAACAAATTTCCTTTTCAAGTGTTTTAGTTCAAAGAAATACCAGCATTTTCCACATTTGGGTATATCTTAAACACATTTTAAATATTTATTTCTTTTTGTGCAAGTTATTTGTACTAACAGACAAAGCTTTGGAAAGAAACGCAGTTCGTTAAAACATGTTTTACACAAATGTATGGGCATAAATGAGACTATTTAAGAACTTAACATTAAAATTCGTCTACCAATAGCAGTGTTCTTAACGTTAAACCCATTTATTGCTATATTCCTTTTATTCCATCTGTTACAATTACTATTAAAGTGTGTAGGACAAGATTGATAGGAAATACAGCATGCTATAGCCGGTTAGGCTCATTATACATCCAAGTAAAAAAACAAAACCTAGTTACCTTGGTTTCAAACAAATACTCTAATAAAAGCTGTACTATGTTTTTGTCAGGATCGGCCCTATTTACTAAGGTCGTGAAGAACATTTCCATCCTCCTTCAAAGGTATTTGTGCAATAATGAGTGAGTCATATGAAGAATACTTGTATAATACCGAAGTTATATGCGGGGAATGAAGCGAAAAATATAAGAAGCTCGTTGGTTTCCCAGTTTAAGCCTCTTTTTGACACACCTTTTGAAGTTCCTCTATTCTTACTCGAACATCACATGACTTTTACTTGTATTACCCGCTCACACGTTGTTTCATTTGATGCGGAACGTCAACGAAAAATCGATTCTTAGGGTTCTTTACATTTCTATATTTTAACTCTTTTGATTTTAATAGAGAATCTGGAAATATTTAATTCACTCTTATTACACATACTATAACAATATTTGACTGGAATTAGTAGTTACTGTTTGATTCATTATTGTTAATAATTAAAACTAATCGGTTTATATTAATATACTTTGCGACGGGAGCTGGTTGGGTAATTTTAAAGCAGTTTATATAGGTTTTTAGGTCTTAATTAAATGAGATTCTATTGTACGTACAAGAAATGATTTAAGTTGAAAAGTCGTTATTTCTTCAATAATGACAATAAAATTAGTTGTGTCTTAATATAAGAAGATGGGGCATTGAGGCAACAATATTTGGATAGGTATGAATGTGTGTGTGGGGTTAGAAATTATGAGTCAGTCTAGGGTAATGAGCCCTTTTTTTTAATTAATGTAGCAAATAAGTTCCTGAAAAAGTTTGATTAACCTTTAGAAATTACAAGTTATTCTTTTCCCCACACTTTGCTTGTTTATTTCATGCAGTTCATTAAGTTTGGCGTTGGTGTGTGAGTAAATTCTGAATCATGTTTAGCAGTAATATGTCATTAAGTTAAGCTAGTAGAAACTTTAGTAGCGATATGTCATTAAGATAAGTTACTAGAAACTTCAGTAATACCTGCAGGTTATGTTTCATTATTGCTCTTATATTTAACTTTCTTAAAAGTAATCCCTTCATTTGTAAAGCATGTATTGCAAAAGTAAGTGAAAAAAATCCATAGCTTCGTATCCCCGTCCTACCAAATATGCTCGTTCTTTCAGCCGTGGGGGCGTTATAATGTAACGGTCAATCCCACTATTCGTTGGTAAAAGAGTAGCCCAAGAGTTGGTGATGACTAGCTGCCTTCCCTCTAGTCTTACACTGCTATGAGAACATTTAGAGAACTATATCAAAGTTACTCAGCAACGAAGTTATGGTTTGTTTGTTTGTTTTTGAATTTCTCGCAAAGCTACACGAGGGCTATCTGCGCTAGCCGTTCCTAATTATCTTTTGTCATTATTTACAAACAAAAATGTTTTCTTTGAAAAATGATGGAAGTGTGCAGAAATATTTAGACATCACACGAATAAAAAAAAATATTTTATCCTATTAATTTCACAAAATTTTTCAAGGTCAGGTAAAATATCAGGACTACTTTCTGGTGGAACAAAACATAAACTCTTCACCACTTAGAGAGACTTCGGCGTCAAACAGCGTCTTGCGAAAAGATACACCAGGAATGTTTGATTACTCATTTGGGTATTTTCAAGGATAAGGACTTGTGAATTCTAACAAAGCATATTTTTATATCTATTAAAGAAAGTGGGACTTTTTTCTAATGTGTATTGGGTGGATCTTCATGGTTATACATTCAGAATATTAAAAAAAAAGAGGGAAGTTGTGTAATTAGAATTTTAAAAAGTTCCTTCTTTGGCCAGTTCGTCATTTGATTTACATGAGTATTAGATTTTTGTTGTTCATTTTCAAATTTTAATTTTATTTGTTCTCGGTAAACGTTTTCAATGATCCAAAAAGAATGTTATTGAGAGTTTGTTCTTCAATAGAAAGGCTATGATATAGATAAATGAAATTTGAAATCCTCTGTTTTACTGATCTGTATAATCTAGCAAATTTTAACCAAAATTTTAGTGTTTTTTTTCTACTTTTCAGGAAATGTTTTGAGAAGCTATTATCAATTGACAGGAATCCTTTTAATGTGGTTCTATTAATCCATATTTGGTTTTTAAAGCGAAAAGCTTTTGATTTTGGCTATTATAATATATATATATGGTTTTACTTTTAGTTAATTTCTTTAGTAAATAAAAACGTTGTTTCTTTTATCAGCTGGTGGAAATAGGTAACGCTACTTTCATTATACTTATCGAAGTATTACTTACAATTAGGCCTTACGACTAAAACATTTGTCTTCAATTTGAAATAATGACAAAGAACATTAAATAATACAATATAATAAAACTATCAGAAAACTGAAACTGGCAAACAGTTTGAAAATATTTTGTTTTGTTTGTTTGTAGTTAAGCACAAAGCTACACAAAGGGCTACCTGTGCTGTGTCTACCGCTGATATCGAAACCCGATTTTTAGCGTATAAGTCCACGGACTAACCGCTGTGTCACTGGGAGGTTAAAAAGTTAAAGAGAGAAAGATCGTCACACTTATAGTACAGTTGTTGTGAGCCTAGACTTCACCACTGCTGATGGTCATCAGAACTACGTTAGTTTCTATGTGTATTATAACTATTATGTTTAGTTGCATGTTACATTGATATTTTATTAATTTTTATTTCCAGTTTGCTCTTATTAGTTTCATTTTTTACTAAGATTTATTTCATACATACTTTCTTCCAACTCAGTTTCTCCTCCTAAAGCCATCCTTAACCCTGAGTACTTGAATTTATCCATAAAAAATACTACTAGAGCAGTTTTGTTGCTGAAGTTCACAAAATCATTTGATTCTTGTTATGCTGATTCTTCACATCATCCCTGATAGTAAAAAGTAACCTTCAGAAATAGCTCAACTTTTTACTGTGAATTACCTACTTTTGCATTTCAAAGTGATATATTTTTATTATAAACTAGGCTATAAGTAATTAGGATTATAATAAACATAATATGTTATATTATACATATTATATTAAACATATTATAATATGCTCTGAATTTAAAACAAAACATTCTCCATGTAAAGCTTAAGATCCCAATTTCCAGGCTAAAAATTTATCCAGGGTCCTTTGGTGGACACAATAGGCCTAAAAGTCTTGTTTATGTATCTTAGGCAACCCATAAATGTAAGGTGTTTTTACATCATAACACCTCAAACGAAAATAAAGAAAAAAATGTCATATTGGTTCAGTTTTTTTTCTCTGCTTTTTTGTTGAATTGTTATAAACATTCAGACGTAAAATCATGAAATGCTTGATTAATTCAAATTAATTTTAAGATTTAAGTTTCAGTAAATTATTAGCACAAGCATACTACAAGGTATTGGCATCTGACTGCGTGTTATTTGTAATACTGATTAGGAAAATTAAGACAAAAAACTAAGACGTTACTCTTAAAATAAATTGTGGATTCTTACTATTACTAACTTATGAGGTTAATTTCATTTCTACAGGCAAAATGATATGTTATACTATTAGTTATCTAAATATTCGGTAGTTCGGTTTACTTTTGAAATTATTTTTTCTTACATTTTATAACAGAATGTTCATTTTGATAGAACTTTAAACGTTCTTTTCAAAAGAATCTGTTCATAGATAATAATCAAATCTTTATCTTGGATAATCGCAGTCTGTTTTTTATTTCATTTTTATGGGGTAAGAAACAGTACAATCAACAGATTTACTGACTGGCACTTATTTAAATAACAACAAACTATCAAACTAACTCAAAAGCTATGAGGATTAAATGTACCCAGTAACTTATTAAAATTTCCTAGGTGAAATCAAGTTATTACAATTAATGCTTGTTAAATTTCGATAAAAGTGAAAATCTTATTCATTATTTAATGCATATTTAAATTGTAAATATTTTTTTACCCACCAGCTCTGTTTTTCACTCTGTCAATTTACCTGTTTATTAAGACACCAAAATTGAAAGTCTTTATACTTACATTAATACATCCGCACGTCACGTTAGACGAGAACACACTTTAAAATTTCTTCAGTTTCAGCGACTATATCTATAAAATCAAAAAACAATACAAAAGTTGAATACTGATAAGAGAACTCTCCGTAATGAGGCGCTTACTAAGTACCCAAAGAGGACGATGACATACAAACATATTTTCAGCTGAAGCTCAATTTGTGCAGTAGTGACGCGTCTTATTAGTCTGGGATTTTTTTTTCCTGCACAGTGATTGATTGACTATGTTAGACAGAGAGAAAATTAGGAATAAATAAAAAAGCCATCTCGCTAAATGAGGTATTAAAGTTATATCAATAAAATCCACTTTTCAAGATATCCCAAATCAAGCTTTGAGAGAGAAACTAGAGGAATAAGGGGGAACGTAACGGAACTAATAACGAATCTTGCATTCGCGAGACTTACAATAAACTTATACGGAAATACAATTGTTTTCCCATGATGCATGTTTAAATAAAAGCAGCAAAATGTATCAAATGAAATTAACTTGGTAATCGTATTTTGCTTTATTTCTACTGCATAGAACCTTATTTCAAATTAAATATTGTGTTTATTGGATCCAGGTAAATAGTTTACCAGTCGTTAATGGAATCGAACACTGAACACGTACCTCGTAAAGAAGGAATCCACTATTAAATAATAAAGAACATGCTAAATTAAAATATACAAAATAATTTATAAGTCAAAAGGTGTTTTTATTCTCTGATAAACATATACATATGGTTAAAATAACTAGGTTTATCTAGCATCATTAGTTTGGTAAGCTACAAAAGAAAATGTATAAAAGATTGTTAAGTACAGAGCTACACAGTGAACTGTGTCCACTGCGGGTATTGGAACCCGATTTTTAGCGTTATAAGCTCCTCACACTTACCACTGAGCTATCGAAAGGCTGCAAAAGCTTGAAGCAATCACGTGTTACAAGATCAGTAATAATATGATATCAATAAACAACCATGTTATAGAACAAAATAACAGCCAAGTAAGGAAAAAAGTAGAATAAACACAATAGTACATTTGTACGTTTATTAATATTAGTTGTATTTTTTTATTTTTAAAGTAAGCTTTTTTATTTTTCTCTGCGATCGATTTTGACTGAAAAACGTAGGAAGTGATTATGACTAGTCATGTGTTCAAAATACATGAAAAGGAAGCTTTCAAATAAACTTTTAACTTTGTTGAAAGCTTTGGATTAGTGTGTTTGACATACGAGCATCAGCCTTTACATTTAACTTGATCCAGACATGTTACTGTCATTGTATTTTCTTGGCAGAAGCTGACTTGATATTTTTCATAAGAAAGAAAATTTCACAATAAGAAAAAGTCCCCGCTGGGACTGCGGAAAGTCTAAGGATTTACAACGTTGAAATCAGGGATTCGATTCCCCCCGGTGGACACAGCAGATAGCCCGATGTGGCTTTGCTATAAGAAACACACACACAAAATAAAAATATCCTTAACAGCGCGGGTACATAACTGATGAAACATAAACATAAAAGCAATATATTTAATTAGCTATACTCATTACCGGATTAATTTGTTGTTATGATCTATGTAGGTAGCTTGCTTCAATCAGAAGTTAATGTTAAATAAGATATAGTATTGACAAGAAAAGGTACTCGCGCCAGGCGCGGCATATATTTCTTTGACTTCGCATTGATTGCGGACGAAAATGAAGCCCCCAGTGGCACAGCGGTATGTCTGCGGACTTATAACGCTAGAATCCGGGTTTCTATATCAGTGGTGGGCAGAGAACAGATAGCCCATTGTGTAGCTTTGTGCTTAACTTTAAACAAACAAACGAAAATAAATAAACTAAAATGTTTAGAATCACTATGGATGATGACCTAGTAACTCTTGAAACTTTTGTGGTGATAAGACGTCGGGAGTTGGAAAGTGTTGGTCAGAAAAACAAAAAGATATACTACACAAGCCTCTTCATAGTATAGATAACAATAACAATAAGAACATCGCCATCATCTTGACCAATCACATACGAACAGAGACTGTTGTTTTGGGCGTGAGTGAAAGTTTATTGTCTCGCTATTCACTGTGAATGGTTGTATTGCAATTAACCTTACGATTTATTGCTTACATTGCTTCCTATTCCACATCTTCCAACCATGCGACCTCCTGTAAATACGGTAAATTCTCTGGTTCCTTTCGTTCCTGGCATGTGTGTTTGTATTGTGCGGTCTTTCTTCTTCTTTCTGGTGCTTGGTTTTTATTGATCCAATTAGCCATACCTTACCACAAAACTTCAAATTCTAGTAAGGATGAAGTCCCTTGGAGGTAATAATTCTAACAAGCTATACCTAATACTTGAGAGAGTGTAGTAGTCAAGTGATTCACTAAGTAAAATAAACGATTAGTAATAGAGCAGAAACTATGAAATAAAGTTAGATTTTGAGTTACTGCTGAGCAATACAATACATCACACAATAATCACTAGTAATACAAGTATAATAGCTAGAAATAGCTTCAACACAGCGAGAGATAACTTACGCTGATGAGTGGGAGGAAGTTGGAACTGGCAGTTAAAGCAAATAGAAGTTTCCTTTCGTGTAGAACTTGCTAAAGAATCGAAGTAAATCAGTGCAACCACAACCGAGGAGTAATGAGAAGTCTATGAAACAGAGCACTGAAGTGCGAAGAAAAAGGCAATAAATTCAACTGAAAGATGCCCAATGAAAGATGGCACTGTGGAGGTTTCATAAATACCGAGCGGTTTAATGTAGAAGACACAGGTTTTCCTACCGGAAACTGTGTCGAACGGGCCGTCAGTGTAAAAAAAAACGCAAATATGTTGAAGGTCTTGTAACACTTCTAAACACCTTGCCAGAATATATCCATCATGGGGACACAGACGTAAAAAAGATTTTATAACTTAAATTCTAAAATGTAATATACCAGTGCCCACTTGACACTTAAGAGATGGTAGTTAATCCGGAGAGCCTTAATATATCATCAGATGTTCGCCCAGGACCTAAAGAATGGTAAATAGTTCGGATACATCGTTTCATTTTACCACAGGAAATTATAAGATCTGATATTAACTTTAAAGTAATGTCTTGACAGGAGAGATGAAATGGCTGGCACTAACGAGCTTAAACTTTATTGTGCTTTAACTCCACCACGCAAATCGCGTACAAACCTTTCGAAGAAGTATAACAGGGTGAGAAGAAACTTTAAATTTTTACTAAAGTACCTGCACGAGAATTGTAAGAACAACATTGTGAAGAAAGTGATCCATAGTAAACAACAATAGCAACAAAAAATACCAGATCACTGAGAGTTTATATTTTCGAATAGAAGGACAAGAAGGGCAGTGTCCAGCAATGATATTACCAGGGGTGGAAAATGTCCACTAGTCAGGGGGAGGAAAATGTCAGAAAGTATTCTTTAAGTATGTATATATATATACCACTAAAAATAGTAGGAATAATAGTGAATTATAATACCAACAACCTCTATGTGTAAGGACCAAGTTGCTTTCAATTATGAAGCTGTTCAAAAACAGTTTGTTTGTAATTAAGCACAAAGCTACACAATGGGCTATTTGAGCTCTGCCCACCACTGATATCGAAACCCGGATTCTAGCGTTGTATATCTGCAGACCTACCGCTCTGCCACTGGGGGGCTTCAAAAACGGGACCATTAGAATGTGTGTGGAAATACGATAAGCATTAAAATGAAAGTAAAAAAAAAACAAATTAAAACTGGTAGTAGCAACCAGTGTTACAAGATTTCCAGTAAAATGGTAGAAGGATTATGAACATTAAAAATATTTATTTGTTTATAGTTTTCTGTGAGCTTAATACCCATAGTTTTTAAAGTGGAACATTAGTAATGGAAATTGGAGAAAAAAAGAACATTCTGTCTTACAAAAAAGTGCACCTTGATATTGATCAAGTCTCTATTTTCTGTAATGATATAACCAGGTAAAATATAAACACCCCCCCCCCCAGTGGCACAGCGGTATGTCTGCGGACTTACAACGCTAGAAACCGAGTTTCGATACCCATGGCGGACAGAGCATATACAGCCCATTGTGTAGCTTTGTGCATAACTACAAACAAACAAACAAACAAACAAATATAAACAACAACGAAGTTGATACAACATGTAAATGAAGAGCACGAGGATAATCTTAAGTAAAAGTGTTTTAGTTCAAAATTATGATTCTGTAAAATATTAAGAGGGATAACATCATAAGACTGAGAAGAAAATGTAAGACATATCATGCCGAGTTTATAAATAAATATGTCTAAAACCTTCTTGAGAGATAATTTAAATTTCTTCAGAATGTTTGGAAGTCTTATCTCATACATTAATCATTTCTATAATAAATGTAATAAAATCTGAAAGTGCAATAAATGTAATAACATTTGAAAGTGCAATAAAAGTAACATATCTAAGAGTGCAATAAATGTAATGAAATCTGAAAGTGCAATAAATGTAATAAAATCTGAAAGTGCAATAAATGTAATAAAATCTGAAAATGCAATAAAAGTAACATATCTAAGAGTGCAATAAATGTAATGAAATCTGAAAATGCAATAAATGTAATAAAATCTGAAAGTGCAATAAATGTAATAAAATCTGAAAGTGGAATAAAAGTAACAAAATTTAAATTAGATTTAGTACCTTCAATTACTACAGGGAAGTAAGTTTTTGTAAGCTGATTCATTGTATTGGTTTTACATTGGTTTCACGTGGAGTAGCAGTTTGATTGGTAGGTAGTCGAAATCCATGGCGAAAAGATAGTAATGATAGACTGAGAGATAGAACCATCTTTTTTCTGCATATAAGGATGTCTCTGAGACTGGTTCCTACATGTTTTTCTGATATCTTCTGTCACAGTGCTGTTTGCTTCACTAAGGCGTTTAATTTCACATGCTTTCAAATGTTTATGTCATTGCAGGTTGGTTTCAATACAGTCCCCCCCCCCCCGAGTGGCACAGCGAATATGTCTGCGGACTTACAACGCTAGAAACTGGGTTTCGATACCCGTGGTGGGCAGACCACAGATAGCCCATTGTATAGCTTTGTGCATAAATTCAAACAAACAAATCAATACAGTCAGAACATGTATGACGATAATCGCAAGTGAAATACCTAATAAGACCTCGACAATCAGTGTTAAGGTATGCAGGAAAACATACAAAAACCAACCACTGAGTAGCTACAAACTGTTGTGCATTGAAAGTTAGCTATTATATAACTCCAGGTGTAAACTGATGTCACTTTAACATTGCGAGATATATGTTTCACAGCAAGGACTAGGTATCCGTGTTTAACTATTTCTTTATGTAGCTCACTAGCTGAATTATCAGGGGAGATTCCAGAGATCACTCTTCGTCACTTAGCATAAGACGGGGGGTAATGAGATGTAACTTTCCACTACTCTACCAGTTGAGAAACATTTAAATTTTTTTTTAGCACACTCTTTGCATGTAATCTCTGTGGCAATGCCTTCACTTGTCAATTTCCGCACCTCTAAAGTGATATTGATTTGCATATACTTCCTAAATACTTTATTCAGGTTCAACTGGTTAAACTTATTGAGGGAGATGCTTTTCGAAGGCATAACCACTGTTACTATTTAGGCTGATGTTGTTGCTTGCTTCCAACTTCGTCTCACGCTAGGTTTGAAAGTTGTTTTTATAACGTTTAACTCCTCTTCCTTGATTGTAACGTCTATACGAAGTACCATGGACGTTCTCAGGTATCAAGAACTAACGCTATTTGTAACATTAAACACTAACCAAGGACAAACAGATTAAGGAATACAAAAAAATAACAGAAACAAGCTTTGGAAATGATAAGAGCAAGGGAAGAACCTACAAAAAAAAAAAAGCAGGGCGCCTTGTAATAAACGTTAGAGCTAGTGGAATTCAATTTCTAAGCCCAAAGGAAAGTTTAAGGTATTAACTAGAAATTTAACATAGATTGTAATAAATTAAATAGGCCCGACATGGCCAAGTGGTTAGGAGGCTCGACTCGCAATCTGCGAGTCGCGGGGTTCGAATCCCTGTCCCACCAAACATGCTCGCCCTTTCAGCCGTGG
>NW_013666173.1:271682-276036 GCF_000517525.1 Limulus polyphemus | reverse complement strand
AGCGAAATTCAAAACAAACAAACAATTTTGTTCACAACATTTCCAAGAAACTAGATATCATATTTGGAATCGTCGTTGCAATAACAAATAAAATATTTCCCCGTGTTTCTAGAGTCGATTTTTCCTTTCAATCCATAACATGGTTATCCAACCTCATAAAGGTTTCCCTGTCGTATTTCCTCCAGCTCTTGCTTTCTCCAGTCAAAGCTAGAAATAAATGAAATGATTTTTCGTCATACTTTCACCCAATATAAGCGTATTTAAGTAAAGTAAGTTCTGTAAACGTAAATGTGAAACACAATTTAATTTCACGTACTTTTGAAAAGCAAAAGTAATATTAAACTGTACAACCAAATATTGCTAAGAAGCACGGGAAGAAATATAACATATCCTTGCATTGTCACTTAACATCATTCCCATCTCAGTGATACGTTGTCTTGCCGAGCATCTGGTACTATTTTGTTGACATTAAGCTTACTAACCAACAGTTCTTGGACAGAACATGCCATGTACTATAGTTATAGGATTAAGTTATGTTGTTTGTGTGTATGAATACTATTATTTTCTCAACAGCAAATGTAAATCAATATTTTATATATTTGGAAAGATGTGCATTTAGATTTATGTTATTTTGATATGCATCAAAAATTATTACCCATGACTGAAGTTAAGGTATTAGTTTATTTTGTGCTAAAAAATATTGCTTACCTGTATTATGGTAAGTGTTTAATTATTTGGAAACGACTGTTTACTGAAAGAAACATATCTAGTGGACTTCCGCACTTTTCACTCTTAGAACCAGCTTAAGTGCTTGAAGTGACACAAGTAGAATATTTAGTTTTATTGCCATATTATATTAGTTATTCGACTATTAAGAGATAAAACATTTTAAAAATTGCAATAAATTAGAATCACTTGATTGCAAAACATTTAGATTGTATTAAGTTTGTTTGTTTTTGAATTTCGCGCAAAGCTACACGAGGGCTAGCTGCGCTAGCCGTCCCTAATTTAGCAGTGTAAGACTAGAGAGAAGGCAGCTTGTCATCACCACCCACCGCCAACTCTTGGACTACTCTTTTACCAACGATTGACCGTCACATTATAACGCCCTCATGGCTGAAAGGGCGAGCATGTTTGGTAGGACGGGGATTCGAACTCACGACCCTCAGATTGCGAGTCCAGTGCCCTAACCACCTGTCCATGCCAGGCCATTATATCAAGTAAGATATTAGACAGCATGATCTAAAATCATTTGGAAGCATTAAATGCTAAGTAAAATAAAGTACACTCACTTTCTTCAACTAATGACAGCCTTTCACAATCTAATATGACTTAAGAGCGATTAGATTATATATATACATCAGAATTAAAAGTATTGAAATTTATATCTATTTCTCTGTTTTGGGGAGACCAGAACTTCTCATTTAACAACATGTTGTGTCTATATATACATTTAAGAAAATTCTATAATAAAATACAGTTGACTTAGTGTTTTCTACTAAAGTATCTTAAAATTTTGTTTTACGCCGATTCATTACTGATGAAGGAATATATTCCGTGTAGCCCTTCTAATTCGAATAAATGGAGAAAAAAAAAATATATTTGAATATTTTTTCGTTCGTTAGAATCTGGCAAAGAAAATTTAATCACACAGCTCAGTGACTTAACTATGTATCTTATCAACATTTTCTGTAAAAGTATATACTTTACAGCCACGAATAAAAAAAAACTAAAACACCACTGATAAAAGACATAAGTTTATAGCAAAACTTAATAATCTTTAGAATTTAAATTATTTTATTCTTATATAAGATATATATATATATATGTTAATTCGAGTAGAATATTGTACACGTTAACTTTTCCAAAAATTTTGAAACGTTAAATAAAAATGCTACATTAAAAGTGACATTTATATTTGAGTTCACATCTTTGTAACACGACTAAATCTTTCATCATTTTAAACCATTTTTTTAACCCCATCTTCACAACACTTTTTAAAACTATTTAAATACCAATTAACTTAAATTGCTTATGAATTCATGACTTTGTTGACTACAAAGTGCCTAATAACACATGAGTTAAAACTTTCGCAAAATACTCACAGTATTGTAATTAATCCCATCAATTATTGCTGGGGTCCATATGCATATGGAGGCATAAGTAAAGAAGTGGAGTGATTTCCAAAAGGAAGACAGCAACTAACTTGGAAAAATTCACATGAAAAAGTTTGCAACGCAGCATCAAATTGAACTAGGTATACAGAAACAAATAATTACAGCATTTTATGGATTCCGTTTATTTTTAAAGAAGAACATTATAGAGTAAAATTGAAAAGCAAATGTAGAAAATTTCTCAAATTTTGGGTTTGTTGTGATAATGACATATTTTATTTCTATAATATGCAAGTATATACAGCAACAAAAGAAGTACATTCAAGAGCACAAAACCCAAATACACATTGTTGGAATGGTCGTGGTTCAAGGTTAAAAACAGTGAAAGTAATGTATTTTATTATAATCTCTTTACGAATTCGAAGTTGGCCAAAACATTACTAGGTGCGCGATTAAAAACAGTCAGAAAAATTACATTTGAACTGCCATTTTAAATGGTTTGCGTAAAAGAAACGTGTCAAGTCTCAAATATTTCAAATCCTTTCACCGAATTTGCTGTACTGCCTTCATATTTCCGAATAAGGGAAAAGTTGAAATGCTGATAAGTACAATTCATGACCAGCCAGGAATTGAGAACAATGATGTAGCCAAAAAGCCATCGATGATTCTATAATACAACATTACGAAAGCTGGAGTGACTACTGTTGTCCCAATAGGAGCTACTCAACTAAAGGAAAACAAACACTTGGCTAATCGCTGTTGTTTTCTACAAGATATTGGAGGGATGCTGACTAAATCTTACGTGTTTTAGGTTTGCAAGTTAATAATATTGAGTGGAATTAAGAAAAGTCACCTAAAGAACGCCAATTTCGTCAACTGCTAAGGAAAGGATTAATTCTACAAAACAACCGAATATCAACTCCACTGGGTTGCGTTCAGCCTTGCAAAAAAATAGAAACCCATAATTGCTTAATAATCTTTATAAAGATTGATTTATACTGTATTCATATACTCATATAACATAGATTATTTTTATACCTGATAATCAACGATTACTCGCATTGCTATCTCTTGAGCATATGAATGCTGTGTTCATCTGGATGTGTCTTTATTCTAGTGTCTAGAGTTTGTTTTACAGATTAACAGAAAATTAACAGGTTTTACATTTCAGCATGTAATACATAAAACATTTATACTCAATTTAAAACAGGAGTCGCACACATAGTAATACTTAAATGAGCTGAAAATTTCAACCTTATGCTAAGACGACTAAAAGGTTGGCTAAAACGGCCATGCCAGAGGGCTTTAGTTATAGCCGTTTTAATTTTGAACTACTGACCAGAGGAAGGGACAACTTGACAGAAGAATCCTCTACCATAAAGGCTTACAACTTGAGCCTTAAATCATTCGATCCGCAGCCCGACATACTATCAACTAGAATATACCTGACCTGTTTTTTTTAATAAGAAAAACAATAAGAAGTATGAAGCCGTACACGTGATCCGTGTGTTTATAATACGTGGATAATTAACTAAGCCAGTTGGTGTAATGCATTAATAAATTAATCTATTAAGACGAATCTTACGTTGGGAAGTAGTTTAGAATTATTTCAGAATAAAATTTTCTAAATGTTCCAATCCTAGGAGAGTAAGTTTACATAAAAGTGTTTGTCTCCCGATGGAATATCGATAACCTTACAAACTTACAACGTTCAAATCCAGGGTTTGATTCCCCGTAGTGACACAGCAGATAGTCTAATGTGGCTTTGCTCTAAAATAAACCAGATAAGTGCTTAATAATACTACTTTTTATTTTTTTTTCTAAAGCGGCTGTTCAAAACCTCTTGGAACATGTTTAGTAATTTGTGTCATAAAAGAGAAAATTATAAACACGTCAAACATTTCTATTACATTTTCACAAATAAAAAGCCATTGGTTATGCCTATTATCTTGTAACCACACGTCAAATACGAAGTGTTATAAAGAGAAAGATTATTTCTATTACATTTTTCACAAACAAAAAGCCATTGGTTATGCCTATTATCTTGTAACCACATGTCAAATACGAAGTGTTATAAAGAGAAAGATTATTTCTATTACATTTTCACAAACAAAAAACCATTAGTTATGCCTATTATCTTGTAACCACATGTCAAATACGAAGTGTTATAAAGAGAAAGATTATTTCTATTACATTTTCACAAACAAAAAACCATTAGTTATGCCTATTATCTTGTAACC
>NW_013666173.1:259916-271016 GCF_000517525.1 Limulus polyphemus | reverse complement strand
TAATACCTAGACATTCACACAGATATTTAATGATAGTAGAATGGTATTGGCTAGGTACTTACATTAAGATATTATATATCGACATGTATAACTTGGTCAAGGAATCCCTATTCATCCAAGGACTCTGGTGTAATGCATTAACATATGTATATATAAATAAATAATTATAATGTTAGTAAATACTTAATTGTCAATAGGCGATTAAATCAGCACTATAAAATAACAATGAATTTAATACAAAACAAAAACAACATTGTAGTGAGACTGAAAAAAAAATATTCGTCCATTACCACTTCTCGTTGTCATAATACACAAAAACACAAATTTGTAGGCATCATATACGAACAAAATTAATTATATATATATATGCATACCTGAGTGTACATTATGTCATATATGATATGCACGACTGAATATTCATGTTTAAATACATACATCACAAATTAATGGTTATTTCGAAGCTTTCGAGAGAAATCTGTTGAAAAAAAGATGTATTTTAAGTGAAAAAAAAGAAAGAAACAAAGGGCGTCCAGTAGGCGGTCACGGCTCTTTTATCTATTTTCAGCGTATACTTCGCATGTTTCAACTACCTCGACAAATCCTTGACAAGGAAAAATGATAAATCGCCTTTCTTTCTCTAACTTTCATAAAGAAACCAGATGATCTGAAGTTCGAAAACCCCCACACTAAGGGAGGTTTGTCAATATCAATGTATGTTAGACGTACAGACAAAACTGGAAGGCTTCTCAACGCTCTCTTCTAGTATGGAATAGACAACAACAACTGCAGTAAAAATATATGTGGTACACACGGTAACATTTTCAATAGAGAGGCAGTGTAAGCTCTTTTTGATTCATGCCTAATCTCTTACGTTTTTATTCTTCGTCCTCCAATCTCCAGTCAATTTCCAATGAACTACTCTAACAGTGGTCCTCTTATCTACAAATAAAGGTGTAAGTACCGACCACACCCTGGATACAACGAGTGACAATTTGTTAGATTTTTTTTCATAAAAGTGAGACTGTTATAATAAAGACCGGAATATCAGAATAAAGTTTTTGGAGCTTGTAAAATTTTAGTATAACAGCTTTTATTTCAGATTTTAATAAAACAAAAAAAAATATTCATACTTTAAGCAAGTTTATATGCTCACAGACTACACTAAGCTCCGTGTTTATAGGTGCTACTTTAAACAGTTTGTTAATGTGTCTACCAGCTCGATTAACGCGTAAATCATTGTTGTAGTCTTCATTACTAAATTTTGTTACGAGTGGAAGTTAAAATTCAAACACGTGCAGAACGCTTTGCCATCCATAGGAATTTCACGTATTTGCTGAAAAGCAATCTGGCCAAAATGTGTAAAATGGTATGATGTAAAAAGAAAAAAAAGAAGAATACATCTTATAGGGATAAAATTCACGATATTTGAAACAATGACACTGTTATGGTTAATATTATCATATAATTATTTCTTTTCATTAAAACAGAGACTCGTTTACGAGAATTCTCAAATTATTGATATTGTTGACCATATTTTTTATAATCCGAAAACTGTTAGAATATATCAGTGGAAAAACAAAACAATTGTTTTTCATCAAAAGCTATAAATTTTATCATTTCATTTAAAGGAAGTACTGTAAAAAATCAACGAAGTTGTATAGTTTACAGTATTTGTTTAAATGCTTCTAAGGTATTTTAATTAAACGAGTGTCAATTGGAATTTATAAACTCTTAGTTGTAGCTTTTTATTACATACTGCCTATAAACTTGTATTTGTATGGGGTGGTTAAAAAACGATATATGAATCTATAATAAAGAAACAGTCAGGTATGGTAGCGATTTGTATTGATGTACCACAAGGAAATGATTACCTGAGGCTATACAAGAGATGACTAATAAGCAATAATGCAGGAACACATAATGCATCATTTAAAAGGTATAATGTACATATCCCAAAGGAGTCATTTTTGGTTATTCGCCATTTTGATATTTTATTATTATTTTTTAAATATATCAGTTGCATCCATCACACGTTAGAGCGCGTGTTTGAATGAGAAAGAAAGAATTGCTCTTTTGGCAATAATAATGGAGTTTTTTTTTCTTTGTCAAAATTATAACATGCTATTAAATATGGTTTTTACTGTTTTGTGTAAAAACGTTTTCATGCAGTAACAAATAATGGGATTTTCAATTCTTCTTTTTTCATCTCCAAGAATACCATACAATAACCGATAACTATTTCTTAGTGTTTTCAAGAATTATACCGTTCATTTATCTCATGATATCGAAACTATAATGTACAGTAAATGTTGCTTGAAATTAAATGAGTTCTAATACTTTCCTAAGTTTTAAAAACGTGTTTGATAATGTTTTTTTTCTTGTGACACATGACTCTATATTTATTCAAAACTCAGATTCTTCTCGCTTACTGCCAGAATCTGGTTAGACCATTTTTTAATACTTACCATAGACAAATATAAAATTATTAAATAGAACATAACTACATCTATAGCTTGAAATATGTTCGTAGTAAGTTAAAAAGTACATTAAAAGAGCAACATGTTTAAATCTACACACAGATTAATTACATTAAGACCTTAATAATTATTGATAATTTTGTATTATGAGAAACGCTATTAAAGATTTAATATGGTGCGGTTCGAGAAAGATAAAATGATATAAAAAAGCTATGAACGTTAAAGTATGCTCCACTTGTGTATAAAATATCATCCATCTTTGGAACTATCACTTAAATAGTTTTCATCATCCAAATTTATGTCATTTATGAAGGTGGATTGAGGATATTCCAAAACGTCTATTAAACATTTCTGTGGCAGAGCTGTTAAACATTATTTTTAGATTCCCGCCTCATAGATCATTTGCGTTTAAAAACAGTTTAATTTGCTTAAGAAGAAGAAGCTCGGGAATATCTAGTATCTGCGAAAGTGCTTTCCATGTGCTTTTTTTATAAAGTAAAAAGAAAGTAGCCTATCTACCTATTAACTTTCTTTTAAGGTGTAGCGTTTACACTGATGTGTACACTTAAAACTTACAAGTGTTGGGTTTCAAACAAAACTAGCCAATTTCAGTTTTTACAAATAACATTCAGGGAGTAAAAATGGCGTTTAAGAAGGACATTTCTTCTACTTTTATAATGAAAGATATCCTGTCTGTTGCGAGAGTTTACTTAGTTTTTCACGAAGTTTTAAAGTTCAGCATTAGATATTTTATGCTTTATCGGATTAGTGAATCGAAATTGAATTATTCTAGAAATTGATCTAAGTAAAAGTGTAATTTCTGTAGTATTGAACGAGCTGCTACTATCCAAGACAATTTCAAACGAGACAGGAGATTCGATCTGTGGAAATAAACCTTATGATGTATCGATTTAAGATACATTTTCTGTGGAGGAAAGGAAACACATCAAACTGTAGGGACACTAAATGAACGTATAGATTAGCATTTCACTTTGAAAGGATATATTTTATTTTGTTTTAATTTTTTCTTAAGTTCTCTTTAGGATGTTATTCATGAATCTTATGCATCTCAGTTTACTTTACGGTTATTCTGATTAAATATCTATAAATGAGAAGACCACTAGGACTCATAGAAACTCGACGTTATAGCGTTTTTTTTCTCGTACATATACGTAATCTGTTGTAGAAATATTGGAATGGACAATATTTCACTGTATTGACAAGTTTCAGTATAAGTTGCTCAAGTCATTACTGTGAAAAGGAGGCTATTATAAATCTTAACACAGAGTAAAATAAAAATCATCAATATCAGAATAGTAGAATAATATTATGCTGCCTGTGTAAAGATTAGAATATAGACATCTTTATCACCAACAACCATAGAACGTATGCATAGATATAACGATGGATAGTCTAAACATTTATCGAGGTATACAATGAAACTTAGAATCAAACATGTAGTAGATTATCTGATGTAACCCCGAGAAAATATATGACTATCAATACTGCAAGGGACTGTGAAATATTATCAGTTGCACTTTAGGGAACAGTCGTATATAACCTCTTCTTCTGTGGGAGACTGTAAATATAAACAGCTGCATCACAGAGAACGGTAGGATATAACTGCTTGTTCTAAAGTTGGCTGTTAAATATCATCGCTCATACCTCAACGAGCAATAGAATATAACCAAGGGACCGTAAAATATAACCATATCTACTTCACAGGTAATAACCGCCTGAATAAAAACAAAGGATAATTCAGCTCTGGTGGTGTTTTGAATATACATATATGTATGTAGAACCAATAATATTATTATAGTCCTATGAACATCTCAATACATATCATCCGGGTAACATAAATAAATGTGGATGAAGCTGTTGGGTGATATAAAAATCGATATGGACCGTTTTTATAGAGCATTCTTGTTCAAATTTGTCATAGTCTCCTTATTGGTTGTTTTTAACTTTTCGTATCGACGTACATGTATTGTGTTTGGTCATCCCTGAATTGTAGATACCTTCTGGAACTATCTCGACAACAGTCTGAAGAGTATTTCCTAACTGTTATTTCCATATCTATCTATGTGTGTGTGTATGTATGTTTTCGCATAGACTCATATCCCCCGGTGGATCAATGATAAGTCTGAAGGCTTGCCATGCTAAGAATCGGGTTTCGATACCGCGGCGAGCACACCACAGAGAGTCCATTGTATAATTTCGTGCTTATCAACAAAAAAAAAACAAAAATAGACCTATATGGCCGCGTGAGTTTTTGAGTAAATTTAAGACAAATGTTCATATTTAAAAATTATTGCTGTTAGTTCCTCTAAAAACTCGAGATCGATGACATTTTACGGGCGTTTACATCCATATAAACGTACTCGGAAATTATCCAGACTTTCACTTATTAGGAATCTACAAAGTCCAATTTCTTCTTTTATCAGAATTTTTATATGTGCCTGAAAAATAGTCCACGTATTATTTATTACCTACGTCGATATTAAAAATGAATTCGTAATCGAATAATTGGAGATGTTTTAAAAGTAAACAAAACATATATATTGGTCAGTTGTGAATAACCGTTCATGAGCTTCAATAGAACGATATAATCATAAAATGATTAGTTTACCTCATTTTTATACGTACATAATTTCACCCTTGAAACACTGCTAATTACTTGGAATAATTCTATACTTTTTCCAACCATCGTTTTAGAAGGTGCTAATTGGAATGAGTCTGATATCAACGATAGCTTCTTATTAATTACACAACTGTATTTTAGTGTGATAATACTTCTCAAAATATTCGATAAAAACATCAATTTTCCCCCCAGTAACCTTTGAAAGAAATTTTTTCAATTATGAGTCTGGCATAGTTTGGTGGTTAGGGCGTTCGACTCGCAATCTGTGTTTTGCTGGTTCGAATCTTCTCACCAAACATACACGCCCTCTCAAACATAGGGTTTCTATAGTATGACGGTCTATACTACTTTTTCTTTTTAGAAGAGCAGCCCAAGAATTAGCAGTGGATGGTGTTGACTAGATCACTCTAGTCTATCACTTCTAAATTTGGAACGGCTAACGCAGATAGCCTTCGAGTAGTTTTGGGCGAAATTCAACAAAACAGACATTTTCAATTTCTCGAGAGAAGCTGAAGTTTCTTCAGAAGTTTAGAGAAATACTCTTGTTCCCTTGTCAAAACATATGATTTTCAAAAATATAAAAAAACCACTTGTGTTACAACAGTTATTATATAAAGTTTGTAAGCAAATAGGTTAAATCTCTTTAATTCTAATTGAATCAGATTATTCTTAGCTAAATTAAAACCATTTGTAGACTTAGTTTGATATTTTTTTTCGGTCGAGAAAACGAGAGTTTCTTCTAATACAGGCCTGGCATGGCCAGATGGTTAGGGCGCTCGACTGGCAATCCGCGCGTCGCAGGTTCGAATCCCTGTCACACCAAAATGGTCGCCCTTTCAGCTGTGGGGGCGTTATTATGTGACGGTCGATCCCACTATTCGTTGGTAAAAGAGTAGCCCAAGAGTTGGCGGTGGGTGGCGATGACTAGCTGCCTTCCCACTATTCGTTGGTAAAAGAGTAGCCCAAGAGTTGGCGGTGGGTGGTGATGACTAGCTGCCTTTGCGAGAAATTCAAAAACAAACAATTCTTCTAATACTCCTATATACAGAATAATAGGGAAAAAAAGCATTCTTGAAAAATTTAATTTATAATTGAATGGATTTGATCTTCTAATGAAAGCTAGAATTTTTTTAAAAGTATCATTTAAAATGTCTAGATAGTACAGTTTTGAAAATACCTTAAGAACGAAATTTCCTCTAAATAATGGCATTTAAAAACCAAAAGAAAAATCTGCATATTCGTGATCTACGGATTACCTTTTTCAACGTTTCTTAGTTGAATATTTTAAGAAAGAGAAAAACTGTTGTGTTTTTTAGTAGTATTAACAAAAGTTAATGAAATATCTTTTGAATTTCCTGAAGAAAAGTACCATTATTACTTTTTCTCTTAAAGAATGCTTTACCTGAAGAAACGTCTTTCTGTGTGCATTTAAACATTCTACCATTTTGTTCGATGACAGTCATAAGCACCAGATGGTGTTATATAAATTTAATGCTTAACAATTGTATTTTTATTTTTTACATAAAAACATTTCAAAAATTAAAAAAAAAACTTTGATCATCATTATTTTAGCAGCCTTAATTCGGATGCATTCACAGTGTTTGTTTATTATAACTTTATTCGCTTGTAGTCCGATACTAAAAAAATAAAACATTGAATTTATTCCTTAAAGAGCAATTATGTAATTTTAATTGAAATACTAACTCATAAACTGTACATATGGATTATAATTCAATATTTCATAATATTTCTAATCGTAGTAGAAAGCTGTTATTAGTTGTTGTTGTTTTTTATTAGCACAGCACATGGTACTTTTCCACATTACAGACTCTAGTTTTAAATAAAGCTACACATTTAAATTTACAATTAAATTTTGTGTGTATTTCAAATGATATTTATGATCTCTGTAAAACGAAACATGGATGTTTATGTTTTAAGTCACTACACTTACTGCTTACTCATCAAGAGACACTATGATAAGAAACAAAGCAGATAAATTACTTATTTTTATGTACATTTTACCCCTTTTTCGTGTTATTTCGTAGTAGGAAGTGAAAAAAGATTATACATAATATCGTGGATAAAGATAAATGATGTCGCTTGATAACCCCGTTCGTAAGAGCCACTTTACAGTATTATTCTGTATTGTGATGATTATAAAGTATTATAATTCATAACTGCAATATTTTTAAAAAAGCATCATCCCTAACGTTCGTACTTCACACATAAGGTTCTTTGCACTGAAAGAAACAGATACATTTTATTTTGTCTTACAATAACACTACTAAAGCATGAAATAAGAACTGAAAACAAAGATAAGGACGAAGAACTGGTTCTAACCACAACTCTTTTGCTCTCAGAGCTGTATGGAAGATTAAATGTATGGTAGTAATTTCAATGATAAGATTCTTCCAAACGTAAAGGGATATATAAGGGTGAGTGAGTGAATGAGAAGTCTTGGACGTTGTTATAAATTCAATTTCATCTTAGCCTTTTTTGTTGTCAGGAAATAATTTACATAATTACTTTTTATCTAAAGAAACTCAAATACTACCTTGATAAAATTTAATTAAGCTGTATTCATTCATGCACGCACAACTATTTTGGCAATAAGATAATACTGGTGATTTCGTTTTCTATATTTTATTTAATCAAGTTTGTTGTTTGTTTGTTTGAAGTTAAGCACAAAACTACACAATGGGCTATCCGTGCTCTGCCCACCACGGGTATCGACACCTGATTTCTAGCGTTGTAAGTCCGCAGACATACCGCTGTGCCACTGGAGGGTTAATCACGTTTGATAAATAATGCAGTTTCGCGGTGGGTCACAAATAAGTTTACGGACTTATAATGTTAAAATCCAGGGTTCGATTCTTTGCAGTGGATAGAGCGCACTTAACTTATTCTGAAGCTTTGCTCTAACAACAACCAACCAATTCAATGAATTGTATAAAAACAAGTGCGGTTAGAAAATTTTAAACTTTATTTTCAAAGGAAGATATTCTTTTGGTTTAGAGAGAAAAAAAAGCACATTATATTTATATCACACCAACTCATTTGAACATTTGCTTAAAGTTAAGTAGTAACAGGCCCTTGGAATAAAATAACCTATGAATACTTATTGCTCTGAAGTGTAACATTTCTATATAATAATGTTTAAAGAGGGATTTTCATAACAATTCAAGAACAGATAACAGATAACTCTCTTCTCTGTTGTGATCTACATAATGACACAGCTAACCGATTGCTCTGAAAATCTCGCTACTTTATTCAATGTCTTTGTTATCCTAATAGTGATATCCTAATAGCCTTTCGTGTTGTAGAAAACAGCAAATTGCCACAAAGATACACACGTCTTTGACAATTAAAATAAAACAAATTCAAATTGTTAGCTTAAGTAAATACTCTTCTTTTCATCTTGGTTGTCTGGGAATATGTGACTGATATGTCTTGACATATTTGTTAGTGAATGGGTTTGTTTTCCAATTATTGTTGAGCATAAAAAGCTAAAAAATCTTATATTAAATTTTCTGCATCATTTAGGGTTCTTAATAACTTGCAAAAGACACTCTGAACAATTATATTGTTCAATATAATTACACCCTCAATTTGGTAAGAGCATAAAACTTTGTTCGTAAAAGGTTTGTTCAAACTTAGTTTGCATGTCTCTACAAGTTCGAGCATGTAAGAACAAATATATTTTCATGTATATATACTCTTGGTTTTAACATGATTAAAAGTAGCTTTTGCCATTGAAGATGTCGATTAAGATATGATAATGTTTTTCAATAGGAACAGTTTAATTAATATTTATTGTAAGTAATGTTGAGAATTTCAAATTGTTCAAGTGTTGTTGCACTATTCCAGTTGATTGTTGACAATCGTAGTGGTAAATGTGTGCGTAAAGACAATTTGTGATGTTAATTGATGAATAGCGAACCCAGAAACCTGCAATAAACATCAGCTAAGAATCAAAGAAAAAGAATCTTATACGTAAACATCAACCCTCATTGAACGTAAATTTCAGTGAAACGAAGCTTACCACAACCATGTAAAATTTATGTTAACCTCCTATTTCTTATTTTATTGAAGTAGTGTTATATTATTTTCTTTCTAAATACGGAATATTTCTTCTTTTACTGTGAATGAACTGTTTTCAATTGAAGAAAATGTGTTATATGCCTAACGTGGTTAAATCAATTATAGAACTAAATCCACATCTTCATCATCTTCTTTTCAGTGATGGTAAGGAATTCAAAGCCAAGGACAGAGTGTCAAGAATCGAATATTTTATTTACTGGATTGAATCACTTAATTTGATTGGGAAGACAACAGCAGATTCAGATATATTCCGCTAATCAGATTGATTATATGCAAACATATAAGGGGATTTTAATTAAAAATTTTATTAACCTACATATATATCTCAACTTACTTTCTGAAGTTCAGAATGGTGCATTAATTTCCCCCGTCCAAGGGTTTTGGGGCGTATTGTTTTCACTCCAAATGCGCGCGCGCGCGTGTGTGTGTGAACAGTAAACTTGAAACGTTGTCATTTGGTTTTGATCAAATTTGTATGAAGGTTGAGTTTCTCCTAAGAAGTAAATGTTTCAATTTTAGTGAATGTAAGCCAAAGGTCAAGGTCACACTGAACGTTAACCACTTAGTTTCATTAAAATGGTAGCAAACTGGGATTTTCTAAAACGGTTAAAATTCACATGGGAACGAATTGAGATAAAAAAAGAGGATATTAGAAATGAGACCTACGTTTTGGTACTCGAGGAACTGTTTGGTGTGTATTTTAAATTGGTTACAGCATTGGTCTGAAATATTGAGGTTGAATTTTATGCTTATATATATAATGTGGTTAAAACTTGTTTCAAAATAAACATGTACTTCTTGACTCGTATATTGATAATTAGTCATGTTTTTTTTTGAGTTTGTAACAAAAACCGGTGGTATGAAAACAGTACAATGATGAATTATTTATTGTAATTGTTTCATAAAAGCGTAGTTAAAGGATGTCGATTAATAAAGAGCTTATTTTGATAAAAACTAAAATCGATTTGAGAAACGAGATGACGTCATGGATTTCAGACCCTGCATGGCCAGGTGCTTAGGGCGCTTGACCCGCAATCTAAGGATCGTGAGTTCGAATTCCCATCTCACCAAACATGCTCGCCCTTTCAGTCGTGGGAGCGCTATAATGTGACAGTCAATCCCACTATTCGTTGGTAAAAGAGTAGCCCAAGAGTTGGCGGTAGGTGGTGATGACTAGCTGCCTTCCCTCTAGTCTTACACTGCTAAATTAGGGACGGCTAGCACAGATAGCCCTCGTGTAACTTTACGCGAAATTCAAAGAAATAAACATTGATTTCAATTTTAAATGTATAAAAGTATCTTGATAAGAAAAAAGCGACACTTTTATTAGTATAGGTGGTGTAAAATGTTCTTTTCCTTTATCAATGTATTAGCTTTGTCCGACCCGTTAAAAAATGACGGGTTTGAGTTTTATAAAAACCACGGGGGCCCCGGCCATCCTTCAGCGAACTTTCTTTAGCAAATTTCCCCCTATAGTGCCAAGACAGTTTTTGCCACTGTTAGCTTAGGTGACCTACGCAGATGAGATAGTTGTTGCTCTGTAAGCTGTTGTGACCTATACAGTTAAGATATTTTTGTATCTGTAAGTTGTTGTGACCTGTACAGTTAAGATATTTTCGTATCTGTAAGTTGTTGTTGTATGCTGTACAGTTAAGATATTTTTGTCTCTGTAAGCTGTTGTGACCTGTACAGTTAAGATATTTTTGTATCTGTAAGTTGTTGTGTCCTGTACAGTTAAGATATTTTGTATCTGTAAGCTGTTGTGACCTGTACAGTTAAGATAGTTTTGTCTCTGTAAGATGTTGTGTCCTGTACAGTTAAGATATTTTTGTCTCTGTAAGCTGTTGTGACCTGTACAGTTAAGATAGTTTTTCTGTGTTT
>NW_013666173.1:257932-259187 GCF_000517525.1 Limulus polyphemus | reverse complement strand
GTGACCTGTACAGTTAAGATATTTTTGTCTCTGTAAGCTGTTGTGTCCTGTACAGTTAAGATATTTTTGTATCTGTAAGTTGTTGTGACCTGTACAGTTAAGATATTTTTGTCTCTGTAAGCTGTTGTGTCCTGTACAGTTAAGATATTTTTGTATCTGTAAGTTGTTGTGACCTGTACAGTTAAGATATTTTTGTCTCTGTAAGCTGTTGTGACCTGTACAGTTAAGATAGTTTTTCTGTGTTTTAAGCTAGAACCTAATATATATATAGTTTTGTTGCTAAAGGGCACAGACGAACGCGGACATATCTTTTATTAAAACGTTCTACTTTTTCAGCGAAGCTTCTTTAGTTAGTAAAAAGAAAGGAATAAAATAAAAAAGAGATGAGAAAGTACGTTCGCTTATAAATTTCCACGTGTGATAGAGAGTATGTAATAAATATAAAGGAAACATCCTTTACATATACTCATGTTTATCTATTTTTATTAGTAATGGTTCGTTAATTTTCATTTGTGTATATTTTACTCTCTACCCAATGTCTTTATGTTTTCGTAATCTATTTTATGGTTAGTTTTAAGTTCTCATTTAGATTTGATGGTCCATTTAATTTTAATTGTTCACTAAATCTTGATTTCTGATAGTTCACCAATATATATGTATATATATATACTAGAGCTGACTGATCTGGACTGGAGTTTTCCCGCTCTTCCTTCAGCGATCTTTGGTCGTCAAACTTTTCTCTTCATCGTAGAAAGAAAAATAATCACACACTGAGAAAATAGAAGTATTTTCAAGTACACCCTCAAAACATCAATAAGAATGGTGCGACTTATATTAACAATGTCTCATGATATGAGCATTAGACACACACATATTAATAAATGCCTTATATATATATATATTAGACCAGTTATCCCAGGTAGTAATAAACAACTGTAGATAGTAGGAGTCCAAAACTTCACTAACATAATATTATCATCCAAACCTGTCGCATAGCGACGCCCCAGCAGAAATTGTTGAAGTATAACTGATTTATCTATTTCATGCAGTTTTCTTATTCAAGTGGCTCTGTGATAAGTTGAAGATTATATTAATCCACAAAGGTGATGTGACCTATGTAGTTAAGATAATTGTTGCCCCTCTAAGCTGATGTAAGCTATACAGTTGATATAGTTCTTCTGCATTTTTTAGTCTAATTTAATATATATATATATATATGTGTGTGTGTGTGTGTGGTCGTCTTGGTGGGACGAAC